>NC_063196.1:27074641-27107141 GCF_017589495.1 Alosa alosa
CTATATGAAATAGTGTGTGACCAGTCAAGAACCGGTATCAATTCTGTGTCATTGACTTTGATGACTGACCTTCATTATATGGTCTTTGAATGTGCATGGTTTATGAATGTAAAACTATGCTCAAGGGCCTTTGTGGCTGAACTATCGTCCAATTCAGAGAGATGTTCTTGACGTTGGTCAAGACTGTAGGTCACAGGTGACCTCTAATGTGACTATAGACACTTCTAATGTGAACCATGATCATGTCTATTAAAAGGCCCGATGAGCTCTGTCTAGCACTGTTATATCCAGGAGAGGGGCCCCGTCCCATCCCATCCCAAAATAACTTTTCCTTATCTGATTTTATTGTTATATTTTTTTTAGTCCTGCCTATCCATTAACTAGATTACTGCAAGCAACAAAGCCCTGCCTCTCGCATGACTCACAGAATTATGAGCTAAAAGGATTTGAGTCTCGCCTCTCTCTCTCTCCTCCATCATTCTTGTTTGTCTCCTTCACTCTTTTTAATCTCCAGGGCCCTCTATCCCAGGTCTGTTGTTTTGTTTAGCCTATGCAACCACTTTCTTCTCTCTGTCTCTCTCTCTCTCTCTCTCTCTCTCTCTCTCTCTCTCTCTCTCTCTCTCTCTCTCTCTCTCTTTCTCTCTCTTTCTTTCTCTCTCTCTCTCTCTCTCTCTCTCTCTCTCTCTCTTTTCCCTTTCTCTTTCCCTTTCTCTTCCCCCATCTATCTCCCTCACAGTCTCCCATGCACTCTCACACATTGTTCCTTAGGGTAGGGACCTCTAGTCCACTGGGTTCAAGGAGAGAGAAGGAGGGGGGGGGGGGTCTTGACTAGTGTAGTTATGTAACCGAGAATAACCAACATGCACACACATAACACAAGCACACCAGAAATGGGCACACGGCACACTAGCTCTTTGGCAGACCTCACTGAGTGCATTACCAGATAGGGCTGTGCATCGAGAGCGAAATATCGATATGAGGTCTTGCCACTTGTTCAATATATCGTATCGCAACTGCTGCCAAATATCTATTTTTTATTAAAGCATTATGCTGTGCAATTGTCTACAGTTGACTACTGGGATATTTTTCTTTTATTATTTGTCTGTTGAATTATAAGTATAATGTGATCTACATATTATCCAGCTTATACTTTTTTCGGTAAAAAGTATTGCAATGTATCGCAGTATCATACCACAATATATGTATCATGATGCGTATCGTATTGTGAGGTAATACACAGCCCTATTGCCATAGTGCATCATGGGATTGCGGTGGACTACTCTTTGTGTTCTTGCCAGGGATCCCCAGAGCAGTGAGCAGGAAGTGCTGAATGGCTTGACGTCCTGGTTTCTCTTGCCCTGCGTGGACAGCAGTCAGACCCAAAATGCTGAAAGGGCATCAAAGGGGAAGGAGACAGCTGGGCCACAAGTCTGGGGAAAACACGCAGGATGTTGGAGGCCATTCTTATTGTGTCCATCGACCTCCATGGAATCCAAGGGCCTAGTGTCTGTAGACACATATTAGGACACATATAATGCTCACCATTACTAGTCAAGTCAAGTCAAGTTTATTTATATAGCGCATTTCATACACAGAGGTCATTCAATGTGCTTTACATAAACAAAACCAGATATTAATAACAAATAAAAGCATAGAAGGGCAATATAGTCAAAGAATAGTTAAAAGGTAAAGATCATAATAAAAAGAAAACATAAAACACAAGGTAAAATCATTTTAAAAATAAAAAGTAATTAGTAAGCAAAACAAAGGCAAAAAAGTAAAAAAAAAAAAAAAAAGTAATAAAAGACAAGGTAGAATAATTATCAAGGCAGATTCAGAATTTATAACTCGGCACAGTTAGCAGAAAGCATCTGAGAACAGTTTGGTCTTAAGTCTAGATTTAAAACTGGCTACAGTTGGGGCCTTTTTGATGTCATCCGAAAGTTGGTTCCACAGCTGAGCGCGCATAGCAGCTAAAAAGCTGCTTCACCATGTTTAGTTCTAACTGTAGGTTTTACTAGCAGGTTTTCACCTGGGACCTGAGAGGACGAGAAGGTGTGTACTGCTGAAGCATGTCTGACAGGTATTTAGGTCCTGCTCCATTTACTGATTTATAAACAAGCAATAGTGCTTTAAAGTCAATTCTGTGACTTACTGGAAGCCAGTGCAAGGACTTAAGAATTGGAGTAATGTGGTCAGTTCTTTTAGTTTTTGTTAGAATCCTAACTGCTGCATTTTGTATCACCTGAAGCTGTTTAATAGTCTTTTTAGGAAGGCCTGTGAACAGTCCATTGCAGTAATCAACCCTGCTGGAGATAAATGCATGAATGAGTTTTTCTAAGTCATGCTTTGACATCAGCCCTCTGAGTTTGGCAATATTTTTGAGGTGGTAAAAAGCTGATTTAGTTATCGCTTTCATGTGGCTGTTGAAATTTAGATCACTGTCAATTAATACACCAAGATTTTTAACAATATCCTTTGCCTTTTGTGACTCAACTTTTGTAACTCAACACTTTTGTGTCAAGGAGAGTGGCAACCCTAAGTCTTTCCTCCTTTTTACCAAATATAATTACTTCAGTTTTTTCTTTGTTCAGCTGAAGACAATTTTGAGACATCCAGGTGTTGATTTGTTCTATACACTGACACATAGATTCAAGAGGACCATAGTCGTTTGGTGATGGAGCTAAGTGAATTTGTGTGTCATCTGCATAGCTATGATATGAAATCAAATTATTTTGAATGATTTGTCCAAGTGGGAGCATATAGAGGTTGAATAATAGTGGCCCCAAGATCGACCCCTGGGGAACACCACAGGTCAAGGACGTTGGTGTTGAGGTACAGTTTCCGATGGCAACAAAGAAGCTCCTTTCTTGTAGATATGATTTTAGCCAGCTGATAACTATGCCTGTAAATCCAACCCAGTGTTCTAGTCTGTGTAGTAAAATATTGTGACCAACAGTGTCAAATGCTGCACTAAGGTCCAGTAGCACTAGGACTGATGTTTTACCTGAATCTGTGTTGAGGCGTATGTCATTGGAAACTTTAATGAGAGCTGTTTCAGTGCTGTGATTTGCTCGAAAACCAGACTGAAAGTAATCAAAATACCCATTTGATGTTATGAAGGTGGTTAATTGATTAAAGACTACTTTTTCAATAATTTGCCAATAAAAGGTAGATTGGATATGGGCCTGTAATTGTTTAGCATGGAGGCATCCAGGTTATTTTTCTTGAGAAGTGGCTTTACAACAGCTGTTTTCAGTGACTTAGGAAAAGTGCCAGACAGCAGTGATACATTTACAATTTGAAGGACATCCGCCGCTATGAGGTGAAAAACAGTTTTGAAGAAATTGGAAGGCAGAGTGTCTAAGACACATGTGGAAGAGCTGAGATTCTGTACCGTTTTTTCAAGTGTTTCGTAGTCTATCAAGCTGAATTCTGACATCAAGTTTAGTTTCCCTCTGTTTGTTGCTGGAAGTTCAGGTTGTTGAATTTGTAATTGAGCAGATATGTTAAGTCTGATTTTGTCAATTTTACCTTTAAAAAAAGATGAAAACTCATTGCATTTATTAGTTGAGAGAAGTTCAGGCTAATTGTGAGGGGGATTTGTTAACTTATCAACAGTTGAAAATAGAATCTGAGTGTTATTTGAACTTCTATTGATAATGTTAGAAAAGAAAGACTGTCTTGCTTTGCATATTTCAGAGTTATATGTGTGCGGAGCATCTCTTTATGGATTTCATAGTGGATCTGAAGTTTGTATTTCGCCATTTTCTTTTCAGTCTTCCTACACTCTCTTTTTTAGAAGTTTAACTGCTGGATTTTGCCTCCATGGTGCTTTCTGTTTGTCCTTAACTTTCTTGAATTGTAATGGAGCAATGTCATCCATAATGTTTGCCATTTTTGCATTAAAGTGATCAAATAAGTCTTCAGAGTCTGACAGTTGACTTGACTTTAGTGAAAGTGCTTGCTCAAAGAGAGCACTTGTCTGATCATTTATGATTCTCCTTTTTACCATCATAGCTGTGTTTTGAGTGTGTGGGGACATAGACACATCAAAGAACACGCAGAAATGATCAGATAAGGCCAGGTCTTTAACAGCTGTAGAGACATCGAGACCCTTTGTAATAACAAGGTCAAGGGTATGGCCGAGAGAGTGTGTTGGCCCCTGTACATGCTGTGTTAGGGAGAATGTATCGATTAGTGCAATGAATTCCTTGGCATCATTGTTTTCAGGATTATCCACATGCAAGTTTAGATCCCCTGATATAATAAGACAGTCAAACTCTATGCAAACAACTGATAGCAGTTCACCTAGCTCTTCAAGAAAAACTTTAGCTGAATGTTTTGGAGGCCTGTAAATTGTCAGTAATAAAATCTGAGGAGAAGACTTAATGCATGCACACAGATATTCAAATGAAGTAAAGTCACCGAATGACGACTGATTGCACTGAAAAGACGTCTTGAAAATTGTGGCTATCCCCCCACCTCTTTTATTTGCTCTGGTAGCACTCAAAAAAACTGAAATTTGGGGGAGCTGATTCGATGAGAGTAGCAGCACTGTTTGCTTGATCTAACCATGTCTCAGTTAAAAGTAAAAAATCAAGGTTGTGTGTGCAAATTAGATCATAAATTAAGAATGATTTGTTTGAAAGAGATCTGATATTTAGGAGTGCTAGTTTTGCTGTAAGTGTTGGGGAAATATGATCCATGGGGGAAATCTTAGGTTGATGTGGTACGGGTAGGAGATTGGACTGGTTTACCCTATAAGCTTGATGCATTTGTGTTCTATTTCTTGTCAATACAGGAATAGAGAATGTCATGGGCTTACTGGGTCCCGGCATGTTCTCAAAACTACTGTCAGTACCATTTATATTGCAGGGACCCTGAGAATATCATGCAATACAGTCATCATATAATTGTCTGCTGCTGCCATCTGTATTTTCCACTGCACATTCCATGCTATATGCCGGCTGAGAAAATGAACTAAGAGGTTGCTGCTGCTTAAGAGATCCTTCTAAACGGGGAGGGGGAGGGGGTGGAGGTGCCCTTCACTTCTTAGGTGCTAATGATTTTGGGCTAGTAAAACTCTGCATGGCTACTGGTAGCAGTCTCTCCATTTTTGCAGGGAACATCATGTGCTTGGGTGGGGATGGTGATGGGTATTCAGGGGATCCTGTGGAGTTTGAGTGGGTGGTGGGATGACGGGGTGGGGATGGTGATGGGAGATTAGGGGGGTTTTTGTGGCCTGGGGAGTTTGATTGGGTGGGGACGTGATTGGGTGTGGGTGGTGATGGGAAATCAAGGAGGTTGGGGTTGAAAATTGATCCAGAGTCTCCATCTGCCTGCTGAGGTTCTGGGAAGTTTGTTGCAGATGCTCCGCTTTCAGCATGTATTCCAGTAGTGTATTCCATGTTGTTGTGTCTTTGTGGTGACAAGGAGACTACGGAGGTGGGGAGGGGTATTGGTACTGGTGTTACAACATGACCCTTCCTTTCTGATAGCCTCTCAGCAGCTTTGATAGTTAGTTGATTAGTTGATAGATTACTAATTAATGGAGGCTGGTTGTACACTAACCCACACAAGATAAGGAGATAACAAGGCTTTCATGGTTGTTTGTGTAGACATATTGTTTTTGTCTTTATCTGTCACGACTCTTAGTTATGGTGATTGGCACATATCGTCCCATTAGAATTATAAGGTTCTGACATTTTTGTCAAAATTGAGTTGTTTACATATTCTTATTCTGTGACACCTTAAGAAGATGAGGTGAGGTGTTTCTTGTAGTTGTATACATTTTTGAACATTATATCTGAAGAGGTTTGTTCCACTACTAGCAGTATAACTCTATGGAATTCTAAGACTTTCAAGCTCAATATCTCAGAACTACTCAGAACGTAGATAGAACCCTATAATTCTAAGGCGACAATATTTCTCTTTTTTTCACTTGTCTGTTATCCTCCAATGCCATGTGACTTATGCTACTGCAGAGCTGTTTCTGACTTCTCCTTCTCTAAGTCCATAATGATGGGATGGAATCCAGAAGCTAACAGAACATACAGGAGCCTTGTCATAATCTCCCTGTCCATCTGTTGAGAAACCTTCTTGTCTTTATTGCTCTGTCCCTATCGAGAAGCCATTGTGTGCCGAGATTTCAGGACTCCATAAAGGCAGTGCCTTTGATGGTATGGCAGAGATAGCGGGTGTGGCTGAGTGGCTATATTTAGCGAAAGCCACTTTAGTGGGTAGGGCCTCACTGGTAACCCAAGCCTTCCCTTTTCCAGAAATTTCCAAAGAGGAAGGCTACAGTAGCTCATTAAAATGAGAGGATTTTATTTTTCTAGAAATGGCTTTGCTAGTCTTGCCTCTTTTCTCATATGAGAGTAAGTAGCATTATGCATCAGCCAAACTGTCTCCAGTTGACCAGGGCCGTAGTCATAAATAGAAACAGTAATAATGAACTGTGTGTGTGCGGACGTGTGCTTGTTGGCGTGTTGTGTGTGCATGTGCATTTGTCAGCTACATTTGAATACTTAAAAAACTGTCATCATTAGTGATGATATGGTGCATGAGAGGTATGGCAACTCAGCCCTAGGAAAACACACTGCACACTGTCACTGAATTTGACAGATCATATAACACACAGCAATTCTTTGGATATCCTTTTCTCTAAACAAAGGAATTGTGTTTATGGCTGTGAAATGTCTTTTGTTGTGAGGAATTGTGTCCTTGAATTGTGTGATGTGATCTCACAACACAGACAGAAACTGTGGTGTGTGTGTGTGTACACACACACACACACACACACACACCACAGTGTGTGTGTGTGGCATTGGGTTTTTGATGACTTCAGTGCTCAGTCCACTCTATGCTTTCCCCACATGCTCTGAGAGGGATAACTGTAAAACCACACCATTTATAGCCCCAGGAAATGAAAACAAACTGATACACCATATTGGACAAGATGACCAAGGCCACAGCCCCACAGATACAATGGGGTAAAGTAGGCCTATATGACTATATACACCATAAAGACATGCAAGATGTCTTTCATTTGACCTTTGACCTAGGCTACACATTCTGTGGAAAGATGGACGTGAGTCTGTAACCTTGCCGTTCCTAAAGTACTGAAACTAATTGGATCAGACCTTGATGTAGCGGGAAGGAAAGTCTACAAATCAAACGCCTTTTAAGGAGTATTTGCATTGGATTCTGCCCAGGCTGAGCATAAATCTTGATGGATTGAAACACACACACACACACACACACACACACACAGTGGCCTCCAGGGTTGGCCAGTGTAGTCACACAAACGCTTGATAGCCGCCTCCGACATTTCAAGGCTGCGCTGTAGGCAATGGCTTTCCCCTCCACCAGCAAATATTGGTCCTGGAGTATAAATGTGTCTCCCAAAACTGGACCCCGTGGTTGGGCCATCTGGCCGTGAACTGGGCCGTTTAACCAAAGAACACTCAAACGTGTTGGTTTCCATAAATCTTAGAGTCGTGGGAAACCTGAGCAGTCACAGTTGTACGTCTGTCTCAGCAATACATCTCTCTATGAAGTGGAGGTGGAACACATACAAAAGAGTTCAAAGCTCAGTGTTTTTCGCTGATTATTTTTTTTTTCTAGTAGTTTATTGCAAAGAGACAGAATGCATTTAAAGACACACTGGATGCACTGTCTAGACTGGACTTTGTCCTTTGTCTTGATAGACTGGGTTTCTCGTACGGTTAAGGTGAATTGAATTTTCTTTCGCCTTGTCAACAGGACAGTCTGACTCTGGGGAAGGTCAGAGAGGAAGAGCCGGAGAGAAAGACCGTGTCTTTGTCTGGGCTGATGGAGCCAGAGTATCCTGTGACAGACAGTGTTTTCACAGAGCCTTCCTGCACCACTCAGCCACTCCCCGCCCCCTGCCCCCATGCCCCCACTCGCTCCTCAGCTAGCTGCTCTGCTGGAGCGGATTTGCCCTCAGGGCAAAGCCCAGTGGTGGATATGTGTGCGGAGGTTCTCCCAGCCTGTTTTTCAGGTGTGGCAGACAGAGTGGTCAGATCCGTGAGCGGACCGAGGGTGTTGTTTTTAGAGGGATGGCAGGCCTGGGCTCTAGTTTTTCTGTGGCGTAGAGGGGGTGTTGTGTGGTATTGAGTGAGTGTGGGTTTGTGTGTGTGTTGGGCAGGGGTGGGGTGGGGTGGGTTGTTGGCATGGCATGGCTGGCATTCCTTGGGGGGCTGTGGTGGTATGTCGGCCTGAGCCAACAGCTGGCGTACACTTAGTGCACGTTTGAACGACCTCTCCACCTCGAGGGTGTCAGGGCCGTGTGACGGGCAACAAAATCACACACCACTTAAAAGGCTCACCCTCTCTTTCTTTTCTTTTCTTTCTTTCTTTCTCTCTTTCTCTCTCTCTCTCTCTCTCTCTCTCTCTCTCTCTCTCTCTCTCTCTCAATCACTTACTCACTCTCTGTTTCTCTCTCTCTTTCTTTCTTTCTTTCTTTCTTTCTTTCTTTCTTTCTTTCTCTCTCTCTCTCTCTCTCTCTCAATCACTTACTCACTCTCTCTTTCTTTCTTTCTTTCTTTCTTTCTTTCTCTCTCTCTCTCTCTCTCTCTCAATCACTTACTCACTCTCTATGTTTCTCTCTCTCTCTCTGTCTCTCTCACACGCTCTTGCTTTCTCTTTTTATTTTTCCATCCCCTCAACCCTTTTCTCTGTGAAGCTTGTTCGTCTATCTTTTACCTCACTCTTTCCGTCATAGACACGGTTTCTGTCTGTCTGTCTGTCTGTCTGTCTGCCTGCCTGTGCTGCGCTCTGTGTTGGCCATGTGTTTCCTAAGCGGTGGCCAGCCTACAGAGAGAGGCAGGGACTTGCCAGATCAGAGAGGAATTTGGCAATGGTTCCAAGCTCGGAGAGGAAAAGAATGCTAGACTGCCAAAGTTGTAAAAGAATACGAGGGTGGGCAGGATAGAAAGACGACTCGGGCACGAACGCTTGTTTGCTTGCGTATTTATTTATTTATTTATTTATTTATGACTAACATCCTGTTCTGATCCACAAACTACTGTCATGGCAACAAGCAGGGGGAGTGAAAAGTATACTGTATAATGTATAAATGTATAATGTATTGCGAATACTGTATATCGCAATACATATTGAATCTGAATAATGACCATGTCCAAGCCAAAATTCACTCAACAGTTGTCCCTTATAGTTCTTTAACAGCGAAGGCAAAGTCTTAAGAATTGCTTCAATTCAGGAACACGGAGGTCTTAAAAGTAAAATGTAATAATTATATTTCAAATCTAACTTTAACTATAAAACTTAAACATTACATTTTCTGTTGTGTCTTATGGTTTTAGTTTTTTTTTGGTGCCACGTGTATGCAACAGCATCTGCATCAATACATATCAGTAAATGATGATACGTAAGGGATAATGGGCGGCAGCGCGTATGGGTGTTCTGATGCAACCATTTAAAGTTTGCCGAATTAATATAGAAGCGTAATGTCTACTTTGTAGGTGTGCAAATATCTGAAAAATAATTGACGTTCTAAAAAGAGCGCATCACAAAAGGAAATTCAACCAGCATTGGTATAAATAGCATGGTTTCACACTGTGCTTATGATGAATCACTCATGTCATCTGTCTTCCACACTTATAGTTGACTTGCCATCTACCTTTGCGTATCGTCTGTCCATACTGATATTATTCATTTACAGTGTGAGATGTTAGAAAATAACCTGGAACAACTGAAAATGCAATATTAGTAGGCTCATCTCATTAGTAGGCTGCAACTCATAAACGTGCTGGACAGAAAACAGATGTGTGGTTAGTTACCAGTTCTGGTCACATGTGTGACGGCTCAGACTGGTGTTAATGACTGCATTCCACATTAGCCTCGGTACTGGGTTGTGGTTGGGGCTGGGGATGGAGGGGGTGGGGATGGGGGTGGGGCTGATCTAGAGGATTTGGGTTGTAATAGGCCTAAAGAACCACCTGAGTGTATTCAAGGATTTCTTGCCCAGAAGTTAATCAGCTCATTGGGGGGAATATTCTGAATCCCTTGGTTGTTACAGCTTGCCTTATCCTTTTAACAGAGCTAGCTGTTTATCTGAGGTGATTTTACAGCGCAGCGTGGTTATGCAGTGTTGTTTCTCCACCATGTTCGCATACACTGGACACCCCGCACCAGGCCTCACAGTTTTTATTGCTATATAGGGTCTGATCAGATGCGCAACAATCTACTCGGACGACCTCGTAATGAGTAACATGATGTACTCATGATATATGTGTGTGTGTGTGCGTGTTTCCCCTCAGACGCCCCTTCCACCGAGCAGCAGGAGCTGTTTGCGCAGAAGCTGCAGCAGTGCTGCGTGCTCTTTGACTTCATGGACTCGGTGACGGACCTGAAGAGCAAGGAGATCAAGCGCGCCACGCTGACCGAACTGGTGGACTACGTCTCCACCAACCGCGGAGTGCTCACCGAGCAGTCCTACCCCGACATCACACACATGGTCAGTTCCTTCCGCCGTCTGTTGTGATTGTTTGTCGCCATTCGTTTCTATCCTTTGATTTATTATTTTATTGAAAGGTGAAAATTATGTGGGTAGAGCATAACAGGCCAAATAATGGAAAAGGGAAAGTGGAGTGGGCCCTGCGGTGTTCATATGACCAACTTCTATCACTTGGTTCCATGTGTTGGCCACTTCGAGGCTTATGGTAAATGAGAATAGGCATTTGAAAAAAATATATAATGTCCGCAACACTGCTAGTGTTGCGGACATTATATATTTTTTCAAATGAGTATAGTTTTCTTTTGTCCTGCACCTGCCAGAAGGTGGGATGTGCACACTACAACTGTTTGCTGAACGAAATGAGAATAGGCACCCACAGGGACAGCATAGGATTACTGGGCACACTGTGTTGCTGTGGTGGTGGTTGTTGTTGTTGGCTTTGTTTATCAAAGAATCCAGTTCTTAATAGGTGTTACGTTGAGTTGTTCCAAGGCTGGTTCATGGATTGAATTGGTTGAATTACCCCTAGGGATCAATAAAGTATATCTATCTATCATGCCGTCCCCATTATAGTGCACTAAGCAGCGCATGGCAGTGTGTTATGATGAGTGATTCATGCCTCTCTCCACAACAACAGCTATTTACTCTGTCCTTTAGATGCTATCTATTCACACCAGGTTGCCTAGTGCTAGTGCTCTCTCTCTCTACAAATACTAGGACTTCTTTTATTCTATCATAAATGAGCATGTGTCTTGTGAGTGAGTGTGTGTGTGTGAGAGAGAGAGAGTGTGTGTGTGTGAGAGAGAGAGTGTATGAAAGAGAGTGTGAGTAGGAGTGTGAGAGAGCGTGAGAGAGAGAGAGACTAGATGGACATAAGCATGTACTGTTGGGCCTAATTGCTAATCGCTAGTAGCTTACTCAGTTTAAGAGGTAGGCCTCTGTGTTGCCACCGTATACACACATACTAATATTGTAGCTATTCTACTCTCCTTTTTACCCTGTTTACTAAGCTCTCATCCATCTTTGGTATCTCAGGAGTCTGGTGCTAGACTCCTGCATGCCTTGACGGCCCTTCATCACTCCCCTGAGCAGCAACTAAGTATTTGCGTAATGTCACTGGAGTAAACATTTGGAGGGATTATCACGATGATCCGATGGGGTGTGTGTGTGTGTGTGTGTGTGTGTGTGTGTGTGTGTGTGTGTTTTGCCCTGCTTGTTGCTGGATAGGAATGCAGCGGTCAGACAGCCCAGCTGAGTTTCCAGCCCTTAATTAGTCTCCCATTGGACGTTTTCAACCAAAGAGTGTCACACACACACACACACCACCTGCGTGGACTTAGTTGAGTTTCAGTGCTGTGAAGAATGTGTATGTATTTGTGTAATGGAAAGTGAGAATGTGAATGAGAAGGAGAAGGGAAAAATACCTTTCACTGCAAAAAAAAACAAAACCAAAACGAGTTCTCTCCTTTCAGTGAGGGCTTTTGGACTAGGTGTCACCCAAGGCTCCAGCAGAAGGAGGCAGCCGTGGCCTACTGGTTAGCGCTTCGGACTTGTAACCGGAGGGTTGCCTGTTCGAACCCCGACCAGTAGGAACGGGTGAAGTGCCCTTGAGCAAGGCACCTAACCCCTCACTGCTCCCCGAGCGCCACTGTTGTTGCAGGCAGCTCACTGCGCCGGGATTATAGTATAAGTATAAGTATATATACTCTTTTGATCCCGTGAGGGAAATTTGGTCTCTGCATTTATCCCAATCCGTGAATTAGTGAAACACACTCAGCACACAGTGAACACACAGTGAGGTAGACCAACAGGTTTCTATCTTATCTGCATTTCTTCATTAAGCAGACGCTTTTATCCAAAGCGACTTCCATCAATTATATCACCATTGCCATTCCCCCAGAGCAACTCCGGGTTAAGTGCCTTGCTCAAGGGCATAACGGTGGAAGCTGGGAATTGCACCCACAATGCTAGCCCAGCTCCTTAGCCACTACGCTACCACCGCCCCATGTTTCACTGGTCGTGTGGAGCATTGCAATGCTAGCCCAGCTCCTTAGCCACTACGCTACCACCGCCCCATGTTTCACTGGTCGTGTGGAGCATTGCAATGCTAGCCCAGCTCCTTAGCCACTACGCTACCACCGCCCCATGTTTCACTGGTCGTGTGGAGCATTGCAATGCTAGCCCAGCTCCTTAGCCACTACGCTACCACCGCCCCATGTTTCATTGGTCGTGTGGAGCATTGCAATGCTAGCCCAGCTAGCCCAGCTCTTAGCCACTCACGCTACCACCGCCCCATGTTTCACTGGTCGCGGTGGAGCATTGCAATGCTAGCCCAGCTCTAGCCACTCACATACCACCGCCACATGTTTCATTGGTCGTGTGGAGCATTGCAATGCTAGCCCAGCTCCTTAGCCACTACGCTACCACCGCCACATGTTTCATTGGTTGTGTGGAGCATTGCATTAGTGGTCCTCCTTATCACCCCCTCCCCCCTATACCTCCTGCTGATGTTGATCTAGAGTAAATAGGAACAAGGGGAAGCCTTCAGTTACTGCAGCAACAGGAGGAAGACGAGGAGGAGGAGGAGGAAAAGAAGACCGCAGGCACAGTGTGACTCATTACTCAGCGTGGCGCTGCTGTGGTAACGGTTGCCGTGAGTCACACTATAGAATTTCTGTCGGGAATTGAAAGTAGAGTGATGGGGTTGGGGTAGATGATGATGAAGATTAGGATGATGATGGCAACTCTTTTGGTTGATAATCATTCTCTTGTCTCTGACCTCTAGCTGGCTGGCTGTTTGTCTGATAACTCATTGAGCACAAAAATAGCTCATCTTGGCGTCCCAGGTCCTAGTCAGCAGCACATCTTAGGCCCATCCCACCACAGATGCTGAGGCTTTCATCTGTGCAAGAGCTGCCTCTCATATGGTCACTTCCTGTTTTAAGTCAAATAAGGCTCTGCAAACAAGATGGAGGAGAGGAGTCTGACCACAGAAAAGTGAAGTCCTACAGCAGTGGACTGTCAGAAACTGCTATGCTTGGTCCTTCTGATGCCTTCACAAACCTCCCATGGAGTGCTTTTTGATTTTGTCAAATTATTCCACACATTAATATAAATTCAGAAAGTACTTCCAGGGTACCAGAATATTGTCCATTTCTGTATTCTGAACCTCTGAAGGCGGTTTTCCACCGACAGCAAACCCGTTCTTGACCCGGTTCCGTTCAGAATTCTTTGGTGCTATCTAGTGAACCAGCCCGCATTTCCACCAGTTTTGAACCAACCCAGGGTGCGTCATCAACAATGGGTGTTGCATGCAAAACAAAAGTTAATGAGATGCATGAACGGGAGAATGATATGACCGTTGTCCTGTAAAAATCGCAGAAATTAGCTGTGTAAAATGCTAGTTAACGTCTGCAGTCTAGTGCTAGTTGACTAGTTTTGTTTACTCATGGCAACAGTTGATAAGGAAGAAAAACACATGGCTTAAGCCTTCTCCCCTCTGAACGGTAAAGTGACACGCTCACTCCGGTTCGCAGGAAAACCAGCCATTTTCTGGTTCAAGCTCCGAACCAAGGTGCCATGCTCTGAAGCGTTTTTTTGTTTGGTCGAAATGCTCCGAACGGTTCAAATGTTGGTTCGAGCTGGGTCTCTGTCGATAGATAAAAGGCTAACCGAATGCGTCAAAAAGCCAGGTTCAGTGATGTTGACTGTCTGTCAAGAGAGTGAGTGGCCATCAAAGGGAAGCTGATCCTGATCCATTTACTCCACGTAGGTGCTGATGAGGTGTCTATTAGTGCTGTGATTTCTCAGAAATGTGTGCGTGTGTGTGTGTGTGTGTGTGGGGGGGTGTAGGTGTAATGTTGTCGTGAGAGCGAGGGCGTCGTGATGGCCAATTCGTTCTCGCTTCCTACCCGGCTGCTGTGACATTCATAGCATTCACTCATCCCCTGCTCCTTATATATGTATAGAGATTTTTACTTGCCTATGCACACACACACACACACACACACACAAGAGCTGTCCTTGACAGACCCTGTTGGCTCCATCAGTTCATTTCATTTACAGTATTGACTGCATCAATTCCATTAGAGCTCTCCCTCCCTCCCTCTTTTGTTCCCTTGTCTTTCTCTTGCTCACTTCTGTCACTGTTGGTTTGACATTGCTGTTTAGAACAGAGTGATGACACACTGAGTTGTGTAATTAAGCCCGGTCTGCTAAAGACTGACTCATTGTTAGTGTGTGATTGCATGGCCATGCACGCGACACACACACACACACACACACACACACACACACACACACACACACACACACACACACACACACACATACACATATATATATATATATATATATATATATATATATATATATATATATATACTAGGGCTGTCAAACGATTACATTTTTTAATCGCAATTAATCGCTGAATTTCTATAGTTAATCACGATTAATCACATATATTATCACATGATTAAAATTGTATTATTTTGCATTTCTGTACTTTCCAGAAGTCCATATTAACAATATAAAGCAATTATTACCAGTGTATCTTGATTGGGATTCAAATGAAAGCAAAGGAAGTTACTTTATTAACTTAACGTTTAGACGTAGGTCTATTTGATTATTTCAGAAGATGTGCACCAGACCTGAGGCAAAACAATTTATTCTTCAGAAATATAGCTGATATAACCTGAAATAAATGCTACAGCAGAAGTGCATGCACAAAATGTACACACATTATAAAGGGCATAATGAACATAAAATACTCCATATAGCCTATATTCATTATCTTTGAGTTCAGTTGAAAATATAGAACTTTTCATATTGAGAAATATGCAGTGTGCAAAATGTAGCCTAGGCTTAGAACACATTTCAGTGCATAACAAACAGAAATAGCCTAACACTGTGTGTAAACAATGTTTAGGTTAAAGCTTAAACTTGAAGTGCTTCGGTGCTATTTTAATTCCATGCCGACACCAGCGCCAACATCAGTGCATTTTATATGGTGCACCGTCACTTGCCACACGCATCAGCGCCAAAGTTTTAACTGGCAAACACTGGATGAACAATGGATTTTAGTGGAGCGGCGCCGACCAGATAGAACTGAATCGTGATTTACACGGCAGCAAAGTGCGATGCTGATGTGCGGAGTTGTATTGAGAAAAATGGAATCTAATGGAATGTCGAAAGCAGATTGCACCACACTCATGTCGGCATCGGTGTCCACAGCACTTAGAAACACCACTCAGCCGACCGGGCGTTCAAAACTGCGGTAGTGTTTATTATCTCCATGCCTACAGGAGAAGGTCTAGGCAGAAGCCTACTAGGAAGCAAGTTCTTAGAATCTTTGCTAGGAATTGTCTGTGTTTGAGGACAAGAAACGGTGCATCAAAGGGTCAAAATAGTAGCAGCCAAAGAGGATTGTTGATAGGCCTAACAGAACAAACGACAGTGTAAAATAAAAACTCTTTGGTGGCATGCGATTAATAGCCTACTACCCTTTGGCCAGATCGCAAGCCCAAACAGGTGTGTGCGGCGTGCCCCTTGTTTTGTTTAGTGTGGTGGTGTAGTTTTTCTAACGTAACTAGTTGTTGCAACAGCATGTGAAAAAAACTTGGGTTTGCGGTAACACTGTTAATAATGCATTTAACTGACAGCACTAATATACACACACGCACACACACACACACACACACACAAATAAACACACACTGAAAGGCTATTTGGAGCTGCAGTAGGGTAGAGACCGGTCTCTTGTTTAAGTTTGTCTTCCCAGTCTCTTGTTTAAGTTCCTCACACTCGTAATGCTTGATATCTATCTATGTATAGTTCAATAAGTTAATGTGCTATGTAAATTCAGATGAACCCTGTTAAACAGAGTTCATCTGTTTCGTTGCAACTCTGCCATCAATCATTATGTTAAGCCCACCAAACGACTCTATACACGATTTCAAAGGCCTGATTAAGTTTCGATTTCTGGAGCTCACAAGCCAACGGAGAGTTGCTAGACTAGCCCAAATGTAATTTGCTGCCGCTAGGGGCGCGTCTAGATTTCTAGGCTACAAGGCAACTGAATTATTGTGAAATGTCACTATTGGTGAAACGTTCGCCCCAGGGTTAGACTCAGGGTAGCAGTTCCATCAGAACTCCCTCTCTAGCCTCCCTTTGGGCTCTCTCAGTTGCCTTGTTTCCATGACGTCCTAAAACCAGTGCATTCCACTCAACCCCAAGTGACCCCCTCGCCTGGGCCAAGCGTTCGACTGCACTTGCGTCATTCCTGATTGGGGGCGGGGGGTCATGGGTAACTGACCTGATTTCACCCTAGAAACTTAACGGATGCTGGGTTTCTGCTGGTCACAGTTTAACAGGCAGGGATGACTATGTCTGACCTGTCTTCTAGACAGACTTCTAGACAGACTTTCACACATACACGCACACATTCTCACACACACACACACACACACACACACACACACACACACACACACACACAATCCGGGCTAAGCTCATTAGATACCTCGGACATCCTGCCACAGATATGGGATAGGAACGATGGTGACACCCTTCTGACAACAAAGCCTTTTATCTGTCACTGCAGCACCCAAAGGTGTTCAAGGACAGGCGTGTATGTTCGTGTGTGTGTGAATGTGGGTGTGAATGTGGGTGTGAATGTGTGTGTGAATTAGCATGTTTATTTGTGTTCTTGCACGTGTGGGTCTGTGTTCTTGAGTGCAGCAGGTAAATCCCTGAGTGTGTGTGTTTGTTTGTGTGTGTGTGTGTTGTTATGTGGAGGGGGTGTGCGCCAATGGACTAGATGTTATATCCTGTAATGTGTCTGTTCTCACCCATGAAATTGGCTCTTTCGACTGGCCTCATAATCCAAATAGAATGTCAGGAGGCCGCAGCTGTCACTTAGGCAAAGTTTGCATCAGTCTGTACAGGCTTGTCAGGGCACTGTGGCTCACATTGCAAGCTATTGATGCAGTAGTAGTGCAGTTACAATGCAGGTGATGTTCAGATCTTGAATAAAATTGGTTGCCTTAGTTGAGTAGGTCCTTACTCGTTAACCCTTATTGGTCAAGAGAGCTGCTGTTCAAAGCAATGTCTAACATGGGGCAGCTCTGTGGATGTGTAGATGGTGTAGTGTGACTGACGACGGGTGGGAGTGCTTTCTGTGCTTAAGTGAGTCTGTAATTATGAGGTGTAATGTTTGGAATGTGTGATCACTCTGCCTTAAGCTATTAGGTGTGGTTTGTGGGTCAAGCCTCTAATATTCTCTCTCTCTCTCTCTGCTCTCTCTCGCTCTCTCTCTCTCTCTCTCTCTCTCTCTCTCTCTCTCTCTCTCTCTCTCTCTCTGTCATTCATGTTTTTTTTCCTTTTCTTGTATACCTCTGTCTTTCATTTACTCTCTCTCTCTCTCACTCACTCACTCACTCACTCACTCACTCACACATTTAATTCATTTATTTGGGACACAGCATTCCAAATATTAATAAAGAGCCCAGTTGTGTCTCACACAGCAACACAAACACTGTGCAAGTGCTTACAGCTTTACAGGTAAATCAGGATAAAAACACATTATCAGCTAAATCAGTGTATAAATACATATGATCAGCTAAATCAGTGGATAAATACATATTATCAGGGGTAGAGATGGCACCGCCTTCTCCATACATGCAGACTGCCTATGATGGCTGACACAGAGCAGTATTTGGCTATTTGCTTAGATTTTGTCTTGTTAAGTCCAGCAATTTGCAATCCTCTAACACAGAGTCTATGAACATGTCCAAGGCTACCATAAATAAGTACAACCATTTTTGTGCTATAACCACCTACTGAAAGAGCATGAGTTAATGGCTGATATTTTAAAAACATTTTCTGAGAAACACAGGTCCATGTACATGTCAAAGCAACAACCCACTTTCACAACAGTTTTTAAAAGATCATCAACAACAACAATGTCAGGAGTGTTTGGAGAGTCTCTGAGAACACTTTCTAGAGAGTAGTCATTCAAGTGTGTGAACCCGTTCAATTGTATTTTTTTGTTTGTATGTATTACACTTTGTCCATATACTCTGCACACACACACACACACACACACCACAGCCAGCCGCCTGTGTCAGCTCCAGCCTCCAGCTGCCAGCTCCTCTCTTGGCACAGCCGGTACCAGTGGAGCGGAGGCTTGCCCTGGAGCTCCTCGTGGGCACTGGGTGTCCAGCTCCTCTCCTCCCCACCCTACCACTGCCCCCCCATTCTGCTCGACTGTGCCAGGGAGGAGCGGGAGGCTGGCTCTCTAATGAGCTCTCTGGGCCCCCTCGCCCGCTGAGTGATGGGCTTTAATTGGCGCTCCCACGGCACAATATGGGGCCCAGTTGTGGAGTGAGATGCTGTCACCGCGCTGAAGGCTGGGAGGCTTAAGACTGTTATTGTGTTGAGGTGCCACTGGCGCTACTCCTATCTGCTGCATAGTAGACTCCATGACTGATACCCAGTGTGCATCGCTGATGGATGCTAATTGTTGTGTCAAAATAATAATAGCAGTTGAGGCAGATGTGGCGTGATTTTTGAGTGTCTTCGAAACATGAGGTGTGATGTGAATGTGCCAAATCCATGCTTGTCAGTTTTTTTTTCCCCAATAAGGAATCTTATCATATAAGGAAAGTAGTTTTTTCCATACATACTGATTCGATCTGCACAGACGTGTAGGTAGCTGTTCAGCTCACATACAGTATGTCTTTGCAGTCTTGCTCTGGGCAACACTTCCTTCAGAGGATGGCAGTGTTCACACATTACATATGTATTACATTTAGTCATTTAGTTAGCTGTTTTTATCCAAGGCAACACACACTACAGTGAAGTTACACACTTACTGTACAGCAAAATGTTTTTGTGTTTTTTTGGGATTGAGCCTGTGGCATGGCTGCGGACTTGCTCTCGCCCAGTTGGTCCTCGGGGACATAAACAAAAACATCAAATCATTCCACTTTATTGCAGTGAAACCCACTTGCCAAGCGTTATACTGCACTATACTGTGTGTGTGTGTGGTATGTGTATATGTGCATGTGTGTGTGTGAGATGTGGGGATTGTAGGTGTCTGTGCGAGGAGCTTAGTGTGTGCAGGACGCCCTCGCTCCCCTGCTGTGCTCTAAGATCTTTATAATCAATCCCATCATGCCTCTCTGCATGAGTCACTGGCCGTAATCTCTGAAGGACACCAGACTTGAGACTCTACTCTCACGCCTCACGCTTCACACCTCACACTCTTTAGGAGAGTCTTAGTTATTTTTGAGACTGGTGGCCTGATAAAAATCCATCTCCAGATGCAATGAATCAATGGAGTTGTTTGTTTGTTTGTTTGTTTGTTTGTTTACATGTTGTTTACATGTTGTTGTTTGTGAAATAAAGCCTTTGACATTTTTGTTTGTTGGTGACTTCAGTGCAGGTATATGTAAATCTGCTAAAATTCTAGTCCTCTGTAGTTTTAACAGTTATAATATTACAAAGGAGTTGCAATCAATCTCAGATTGCAATTCATCAAAGAATCGATCTTGAATCAACTTGTGATGCAAGAATCATGATTACATTGTGTTGTGAGATACCTAGTTAATTACTGCTGAATTGACCATGACTATGAAATGTGTTTGATATGTGACCTTGTGTATACCTTATCTAGAAAGAATGATTATGAATTGTATATCTTACCTAGAGCAACGTTATACTCGAGGATTTGGTTCTCCAGAGAGAAAACAAACTGGTAGAATACACACCTCCCCTCTGCTTTAAGTGTCTTTGAATGAAAGTGTGCACTAATTAGGTGAATGTAGAGATAAATGACTGTAGCAGCACCGTGTTGGATGGAAGGCGGATTGAATAGCAACATTGTTATCCCAGTGCTGAGAGCTTGCTCATGGCATGTAGGTGTAGTGACTGCTGGATGACTCATACTGTAGGTGTAGGATAGTATAGATGGGTCATAAGGGTCCCACTCCTGTGTTCAGAGCTTCCTACTTATCTAAGGGACATGATGGTCCCTTTTGAAATGAATGCCATTCAGCACTGTGATGTGCATGATCAGTGCAATGATCATAGAGGGATCTTTTATCAAGTGATGGGTGTTTTATATAGTTGTCATGACAACAGTGACTACAAGATCCTGTGAAGGTTTTGTCAAAGCTCGAGACTGCTTCACCTTGTGTTGTGTGGGACGTGGTGCAGTAGAGGTGCTATGACAACTACGTGGGCTGATTTGAATCTGCCCTGGTGTTGCCAAAACTACAGGAATTCGTGTTCAGTCTGTGGGGATGTTGCCATGACTACCCAACAACTGGTTGATTCTGCCACTTGCCTGCAGAGAGTATGCAGTTGTGCCGTCGGTTGATCGTCGCAGCCAGGTGCTGGGGGGTGGCGGGGCGCAACAGTAGTCGTGCCATCAGCGGGCTCACGACGAGGCTCCACTTCGACAGGTTTCAGACACTAAAAATAGAGAACCAGAAACGAACACGTCTGTGAGGAAAAACCCAGAGGATATGGAGAGGGGGGGGTGAGGTTGGCAAGGGAACGAGGAGCATTGAGAGCAGCAGAGAAGACATTGTCCCTGCCTCCAGTGGGATGGCTTGGTCCTCTTTTGGTCCTCTTTCTTCTCCTCAGTCCTCAGAGTGAGGACTGCCATGCTGTCAGTTTCTACCTCAGTTACCTCACTAGTAGCCAACACTTGTACAAGGAAAATAGCCTTCATTACCAGCACGGTTCTTAGTGGTATGCTAATTCTTAGCCTCCTGGTGCCAGTTTCCATTGGACTAGCCACACTGTTCACTCTTTCTGCTTTGTCCTGAACTGCTTGCTCCAACATGCAACATTATGGAAGACTAATAGTCAATATAAAATTAATTGAAATTCTTCAGTTTTCATATGAGACAGCCTAGCGTAATCTTATATTAGAAATGAGTAATTTGTGTATAAATATCCTGTACTATTATTAGCCTCAACGACTTCTTCCTCAAGGCCATTTGATGTGGTTTCCACATTCGGTGGTACGATGTGAACTTTCACTTCCTCTGGTGACTTAAGTGATGTGAGGGGACCACAGCAGAGAGCGTGTTTCAATAAACAGTGGCTGATCTCACTATGATGGGGGTCTTCTCCCACTGTTGCAGGGCCTGTTTGTGGTCGTCTTGCATGAGAAGAACTACCAATGTTTGTTATGCTGGACGGATATGATGGCGTGTCTGTGGCAGTGCTTTATGGCTCCCATTTTGAGGAGCTTGGATGTGTCATGCCACTCTTTGGATTTTCTCTGTGTGTTCCTTTTACAAGTGCAGATCTTCTCCCAAGTTTGACATGTTTGGGTTTTAACAGGTTTTCGCCCGATCCAATGTACTGGACATCATAATGTCCACCTCATTGGGTCGTACCGACCACTGGATGTCAAAGGATCAGGGTAACTTCTCATCCTTGAAGAAAAACCCAACACATTACACACTACACTGTGTATATATATATATATATATACACACACGCACGCACGCACACACACTGGCATTTGTAAGCTTGACTGAAATGTTTGGCAAGCAGAATGCTGCAATTGTGCTTCCCCCCGCGGGGTTCTGGGTCAGAGAATGCCCAGGCTCGAGTGTAATTATCCAGTAGTGTTCGTCCAGATGCTTTTGAAACCAGTACCCCCCTTTCTCGCTAGGGATAATTAGCCTCAATGCGCAATAACACCTGGTGCGTATCTTGATCTTTTTATTTGCTAAATATAGAAGATTACTGGGGGATGGGGAGGGGGGTTGTGGGGTTTAAGGATGGAGTCGAGGTGGTTGTTGGGGTTGGAAAAACATCACTAGAGGCTTGGCTCGACATACACAACAGCAGTAACAGATAGACCAACCAGAAAATTCCCTTTTTTCCATTTTTACGCACACAAATTCCTTTTATTAACAGAGTCCCTGTGTCATAAAGAGAGGTGGAAAAGTGGCCTTCTGTTCCAGCCCGTGTTTATTTCTGTCTGTGATGTTTTAGTGGCTGAGCGCATTACATAAACGTGCCTCTGTTCACTTCCTCTGTTCTTTTTTAATCCCGTCTTTAAATCATACATCATTTGCATGATGACTGTGGTCCTGTGCAGCGGGCCAGAAACAAGTTTTTTTTTTTTTTTTTTTTTTTTAGTCTTTCTTTCTGTTTTCCCTCTCTTTTTTTCCCCCTCTCTTTTTCCTTTCTTCTCCGGGCATCCTGAGGAAGAGTGTTCCAGAGGCTCGTGCTCTGTGGGCAGGCCCTCTCTCCTGACCGGTCATTTGTCCGTCTGCTCCACTGAAGTGCAACATTAGTTTTATTCTTTCCTTGTTTCTCCCCATGTACGCAGATCTGCACCAATATTTTCCGGACTCTTCCGCCCAGTGACAACCCAGACTTTGACCCAGAGGAGGATGAACCCACCCTTGAGGCCTCCTGGCCTCACATACAGGTTAGATCCCTTGCCATTTTGAATCAGTGGTGAAAGACGTACTGGTTATATACTTTTATCCAAAGCTTACCTGTGACTGATGAAAATGTAAATAAGCCATGTGTGTTTTATTTAAAATTATATATAAAAGTATATTTCTTACATTTATAACAAAGTTCAACAAAGCTATTAGGTCATTCAAGTGTCCAGAAATGTCTGGTTAACATGTCACTTCCTGTTTGTCTGCAGCTGGTGTATGAGTTCATGCTGAGGTTCCTGGAGAACCCTGACTTCCAGCCCACCATCGCCAAGAGGTACATCGACCAGAAGTTTGTGCTGCAGGTAAGCAGTCCCCCCTTCTGTTAGCTCTCAAGCCCGACACTGAAGAGACTTAAAACTTCAGTCTTGCCATTCAGATATTCAGGTTTATTTTTTGTTGATGAGCAACTACCTTTGGTGGTACCGTCTGCAAATTAATTGTGATGAAATATCTTGTAAAGGAACGATAAGCACACCCGGTCATTCCCAATAGCCACCCAGGCTATATGCACCATGTACTGGTTCAGTGGTTCATGTTGGAACGTCCTCTGAAAATGTAAGAAAAGCACAACATCAACAACAACACCAAAAGAGGCTAGTTAATGAGTTTATCGGTGCCTGCTGGGTGGTTAATGGTGTTTGCAGGGTTTTTGAATTACTTACTTAAGAAAGACTTAATAATGCTTCTTTTCACACGTAAAGAGTTTTGGTGACCAAGATGGAGAGAGATTGAGGAAGCCAGAGAGAGGGGGGAATAATGATGAGGTGTGTAAAATAATGGAGACAGAGGTGAGATGAGATGAGGGGGAGAGGCATAATGACCGAGAGAGTGAAGGAGAGAGAGACTGCTAGAGACAATAGGGGAAAAGCAATGATCGAAATCGGGTAATATGAGGAACAGAAATTGGCGTGTGCGTTAAATTGACCACACATACAAAGCCAAAATAAACAGCAACACACATCACAATCCACTTCCTCCTTGTGGTGGTGCAAATGGACTTTCACAACCTCTCCGAGGCTGATGAAACATCTGTCCCATGGACACACAAACAGTCTCACAGGTGTCATGTTTGCCCATGACTGTCGGCGCTGTTTTCCTGGAAGTGTTCCCACTGCAGTCACTTCAAAGGTACAGCCTGTGACTCTGATGAAAGGATATTCAAACTGAACAGCGAATCAAATTAGACCCCATAGTTTCATGCTTCAATCTGAAGCAACAGATTTGGCTGGAATAGTGTGTATGCAGTGTTTCCAATACATTGACTTATTTGTGGCGGCCCACCACAATATCAATATTGACCCCACCACACAATGATTTTCTATGTTGTACTACTTAAATTGGTTGAAATCCTATCATTGTAGAGCCATGTGCACCTGTGCAGCCTCTCCTTGTGTCTGTCCCTCAACAAACCTGCATGCACGTTTAAAATAAACATTACAAATCCTGCAAGGATTATTGTTGGCATAGAAGATGACTGGCTAAATCGTGATTAAATTCGGTTAGCGCAAATTTGTTCAACTACTACCTCCCCAGTCACCAACCACCATAAATATAATTAAATTCTGTGGCAAACACTGGTATGTACGTCGATCTGAGCCAGAAATGTACAGAGCCAGGATACAAGGAAGTTTATTGTCACATGCATATAGTTACTGGAAGTAAGAAATGCAGTGAAATTATGTCTGGCTATTTGTGCATTTATGGGGGGCAGTGTGCTGTAAGTATGTTGACTCTCTGACACAGAATGGTGTTCATTCCTAAGGCCTTCATCTTTGTGACCAAGGTGAGAGGTACTATCGTGTTGAATGCTGAACTAAAGTCAATGAACAGCATCCTCACATAATTCCCATTCCCCTCCTCCAGGTGAGTTAAGGTGGTGTGCATGAGGTTTGAGATGGCATCCTCTGTAGACCTGTTGGCTCTGTAAGCAAATTGAAGGGGGTCGAAGGAGGCAGGGAGGGATGAGCAGATAATGTTTTTCACAAGCTTCTCAAAACACTTCATCACTGTAGACGTCAGGGCTACTGGGCGGTAGTCATTCAGACATGATGGACTTTTGTTTTTCGGTACTGGAACAATAACAGACTGCTTGAGGCAAGTAGGAACTGTCTCTTGAGCCAATGATGTGTTAAAGATATAAGTGAACACAGGAGCTAAATGAGCAGCGCAGGATTTCAAAACCCTGTTAGAAATTCCATCCGGTCCAGCAGCTTTTCTACAAAAAACGCTTGCCGTTTTTAGATACACCGGGGCGTCGATGTAGCCTGCCAATTTTACCAACAAGGAGGATAGTAACAGAGGTGAAACATTTGCTTCAGTCAGGAGTGTAAAAGCATCCAGGCGGAATGGGGGAATCTGGGCGGGCGTTTTGATGACCCTACATATGTCCAACCCACCACCGGGAGATTTAAAATCTGACTGATCAAAGCAGCAATAGCTGATAGCACATTATGACAATCGTTAAATCCACAAAGCTTCCAGTCATATGTCTACTAGAGTTGACTGTAGGTCGTACAGTAATACAATTGAATGCCATATATCCTAAAATCCAGTGATAAAACAAAGCATGAACTCCCATGAGTGTCGACTGCCCTAGCAAGATTTTACATCATCACATTACCTCTCACATTTCTGCCTGTTCTGTGCTGTTCAGCCCAAACAGGGCTCCAGACTGCGACCAAATGGTCGCATTTTGCGACCAAAATTTGAGAGTTTGTGCGACCAGTAACCAGGCTGTAAATCAGAGCTTCAAAAGTGCACAATAAAATGTGACACTGAATTTGAAATGGCACATTGTAATTTCTGCATCCATCCAAAGTGTATTAGTAATACAGTGGAAATGAGTAGAAATTAGTAGTGTGAATATTTGGTTAGCATGTTAATTTACGGTGTGTGCCCCTAAATTTTCTGGTTGCGCCCCTGAAATTTTCAGTTGGGCCCACTGTGGTCCTAGTGAAATAAGTTGTTCTGGAGCCCTGTTAAAGGTACAAAGGTTACTGGGATCGTGTACAGCCAAACTAACAAGCTAAAATGACAACTGACATCTGACAACAGATACATAGCTCTGAAGTATTCTCTTCAGAGTATGCTCTTGCAGCATTCCAAGCATCAGGAATGCAGCTTCGCATTCTATGCTGGACTTTGCTCAAGATTTATAGCCTAGTTTCATATCAAGCAAAATATTAACATCTTAACACCCATTCATATGCCAAGTTATAATGGCACAAAAACCCTGCACACTTCAACTACTGTACTGTTAGTCACATAACATCTAGGATCATTAGCTTAATGTCCCTATATAACAAGCAAACTAGCACCATGCTATGCAAACAAGCAAACACAGCTAAACGTAATGACAATGAACTCTTACCGATTTCTGGCATCCACTAGAAAAGATGATGAATAGTCAACAGAACTTCGCTATATAGTCTAAATCTTCCATGTCTTCAGGGAATAGCAACATCCTTAACGTTATCCACAACTTTATTTTCATGTATTCATTTGATTAACAGGCTCCACTGCGATTAAGCACACTGAAGAGGCTTTCTGTTCATTGTATCACATTTTATTTTCAGTGGTGGGACCAAAATTAGTGATGGGCAAAATCCCCAGCTAAACTGATGCATGTCAGAGATATTGTTGTTTTGAAAATCATGCCCAGGTATGACCGGGGCATCGATTGTTCCCATGCGTTGCCCAAAGTTGCACGTCACGCTTCATTTTGCTATTTGGCCCTGCCTCCTGCCTCAACATGCCGGCTTGTATGTGAACACACATCAAGGCGGCAATTTTTCACCTCATTTTAGACCGATAATGCGATCAGAACAGTGGCATAAAGACGTCTCTTCTCCCTGTGAATTTTGCGCAATCTCTATCTAAAAACGGCTATAGTCTGTCACAGAGTGCATTAACAGGTGTACGCTATTGGTTTCCTGTTATATATATATATATATATATATATATATATATATGGCCAAAATGATGTTGCATAAGCCAGAAAGTCTCCTGTGATGAAAAGGCTTTGAAATTGCAGATGAATTGCATGTCACACATGAGATGTAGATAGCATTGTGGTTTCCTGTCTCTTGGAACAACCTTGTTTTGCTCTCGTGTGTGTGTGTGTGTGTGTGTGTGTGTGTGTGTGTGTGTGTGTGTGTGTGTGTGTGTGTGTGTGTGTGTGTGTGTGTGTGTGTGTGCATGTGCACACAGGTACACACATGTATGTGTGTTTGTGTCATATCTGAGTGCATGAGACAAGCACACACACTTGTGACAGTCCCCAGTCCAGGTTCGTGGGGGGCATCTCCTGATGTGACGCTTGTCTGTGCCATGCTCCGCAGCTGACCCCAGGGGAGAGGGGTGGCTCTCAGAATGTTGGCTCCAATAGCCAAAGCTTCGAGGCTCCGGCACTTTCCATGATGCGAGCGATCAGAACGACCCGATCTTTAAATAGCTCCACTGTTTACAGCGCATGAGGAACTGCCTCTCTGTGTGTGTGTGTGTGTCTGTGTGTGTGTGGTGTGTGTGTGTGTCAGGAGTTAAGAGAGACAAGTGGGTTAGTGGAGGGACGGAGACTTATTGGTGACTGAACTGAAGAGAAAGAGCAGATGACTGCGGTTCAGAGAGGAAGTGAGGTCATGGTGAAGAGAGGGAGTGAAAGGGTGGAGAAAAAAAGAAAGAGAAAACGATTCAAAATGAAGAGAGAGAGAGAGAGAGAGAGAGAGAGAGAGAGAGAGAGAGAGAGAGAGAGAGACTTTTGCCTTTTAAAACCCCTTTATTGAACAATTGCATGGATCAAAAACACCTTAAAACACTACAGAGAGAGAGAGAGAGAGAGAGAGAGAGAGAGAGAGAGAGAGAGAGAGAGAGAGAGAGAGAGAGAGAGAGAGAGAGAGAGAGAGAGAGAGAGAGAGAGCTTAGCTTCCTTCCACTTTTTCCTCGCATGTCCTTCTTTCCCCTCTGGATAATTTGGTGGCAGTGGGAGGCTTTCCGAGGTGCCGTTGTTTGGCCGTTTCTGTGGCAACGTGATGGACAACAGTGGCGGGTTGTGTACAGGAGTGTAAGTGCTCTCCACTGCTCTGTGTCTCTCAGCCCAGTCACTCTTTACAAGAGCAGCAGAGCCTGTGTTAACAACAAGCACCCCAGGGCCAGATAACAGACAATACACCAGCCTCTCTCTCTGTGTTTGCAGTGTGTGAGTGTGTGTGTGTGAAAGAGGGAGAGCGTGAGATGGGGATAGAGGAAACTACCGCTCTGCCTGGGCTGTTCAGAAACACTATAAATGTATTCTACCCCCTCGCCCTATAAATGTAGTCTTAACGACTTAATATCCATCTTCCTCTGCTTATGTTACATGTGAGCCATTTTATAGGCTTCTTGATGCTGATGCACACACTGGAAGTAGCTGTACAGTACGCGTGTCTGTGTCTGTGTTTTGTTTGTCTGTGCGTGTGAAAGTGTGCATTGGAAGGAAGAGCGGCCCGTCATAGTTAGGTATCAAGTCGTCGCAGTGACCACAGACATGCTCCTCCGCGCAGTATCACTCTATCAGCATATTTCGCTTCCTGTGAGCGCACACACACACACACACACACACACACACACACACACACACACACACACACATGCATGTACACACACACAAGACACACACACACGCATGCACACACAGGCACACACACAAGACACACAGACACACACACACACGCACACACACACACACACACACACACACACACACACACACAGAAGCCCCACACAGCAGACCCTCTCACGCAGTATGGAGCTATCCACTAACACATCCCCAGTTCCGCATCACATTTGTAGTCTTAGGCTGTGTGACAGCGGTGGGTTTGGCATGATCAACGTGCATGGCAAGAGCACAGTCATCTTGCCCCGTTGTCCACCACATAAAACCCTTGGAAACTGAAATAAAAATGAAAAGCAAACAGATCCTGTCTCTCCATCTCTCTCTCCATCTCTCTCTGCGGGCGCTCACTTAGGCATCGTCATCTCCAGTAATGATGATTCATAGTCAGTTTGGCATAGGCAGTTTGCAGCGTCGTCAAAGATATGGGATTGCAAACAGTGCATCATAAAACAAGCCTGTTTGCTGTTCCAACACCCAAACTAGTGCTAGTTGTCATGAGCCTGATTGCTTTAGTGGACTTGGCTGAGTGAAAGGGGTGGTCGTGGTCCTCTACTAACCTTATGCAATAGTAATCCTAATCTATATCTTGCTCTCTATCTGTGTCTGTCTCTCTGCTCCAGTTGATCATTTCTCCCAGAATAAGTGTGTATGTGCATGGGTCAGCCTAAACCTCAGTGTGGTCACTCTGGCTAACCAGTATTTGTGTTCACTTATGGGATTTGTGTGTGTGTGTGTGTGTGTGTGGGGGGTTGTGGGCTCCTGCAGCTGATGTTGTTTTCCCTTTCCACCGCTAAACAGTCTGAGCAGCTCTCCAGCTCTCACTACACACACACACACACACACACACCACACACACACACACACAGAGAGAGAGAGAGAGACCGACCATCACCAATTCCTGATAAAAACTCCTACTGCATGTCACCACCCAGAAATGTCCCCTACCTGCCTGCCGGCCACCCCACACTGCCCAGCCCCTCCCCTCCCCTCCCTCAGCCCCAGTCTACAGGGGGACCAGGGAGCTGCTGCTCCACAGATGCCTCCTCCAATGCCAGCTGTGGTAGGCTGGTAGGCTACATCCATGCCAACCATACAGCCTCCCCACTCATCCATGCCACATTGGAGCTGCGTTTAGACCTCTCGGCAGGTAGAGAACGGCATTGGGGGGCAGCCATGGCCTACTGGTTAGGGCTTCGTGCTTGTAACCGAAGGGTTGCCGGTTCGATCCCCGAGCAGTAGGAAAACATGTGGGCGAAAATGTGGGCGGGGAAGTGGTTGAGCACTGCTCTCCCATGCCCACATCCACGGCTGAAGTGCCCTTGAGCAAGACACCTAACCCCTCACTGCTCCCCGAGCGCCGCTGTAGCAGGCAGCTCACTGCGTCGGGATTAGTGTATGCTTCACCTCACTGTGTGTTCACTGTGTGCTGAGAGTGTTTCACTAGTTCACGGATTGGGATAAATGCAGAGACCAAATTTCCCTCACGTGATCAAAAGAGTATATATACTTATACTATACTTATATACTTACTAACTGGCATCCACCAAGTGAAGGTCAGTGGTGCTAAGACTCCTAGCACTGAGCTCCTAAGAAGGACGCCAAGTTAAGGAAGACCTAAACAACGACTGAAGGACGTCCTACATGTTTGGGTGTGTGCATAAAAAGCCATCAACCAGGTCATGTGGGAGGGAGTGTGTGTGTGTGTGTTCGTTCTGTCCGGCTGCACATCACTTGTGTGAGCCTTAGCCATCTAAACCCTGGAGTATTGGCTCTCCTCACATAGCTGACCTTCTCAGTGCTACCCACAAATTAAACTCGTTTTAAATGCTATTTCATGGCTCCGCATTAGGCCATAAATGGCAAGGTTTTGGTGAGGACAGACTGGTAAGACGTTCCTTGGAGAACGCACTGGCACAAGAACATCAACATCATGAGTTTGGAATAAAATTAGTGATGACCCGATGGGATGTACTTGAAAACAAGATTCAGTAATCATTTGTGGGATGGTTGAGTGCCACAGTTTCACTACACAACCTAATCCTCCACGTGTGTCCTGATCCTACCACGTGCTGTGGGCTTTTCCACAGACTTTCAGGAGAAGGGCTTTTTTGGTAATTTGTTTGTTTGTTTGTTTGTTTGTTTGTTTGTTTGTTTGTTTGTTTGTTTTGCTTCTGACCATGACCTCCATTGCTGAGGGAATAGGACTGTTCACCATATTCATTGTCATACCGTATTCATATGGAACAGGATTCCATCTCTCTCTCTCTCTCTCTCTCTCTCTCTCTCTCTCTCCTTTCAACTTGACATGAAACCAGTTAAGAGTTGGCCACCAGTAGGAGGTGGGTAAGTAAGGAAAGTCTCTGTGGATGCCGTTGTGGTAGAAATGTTTCCTTCCTGGTTCTGGGCCAAGGAGGAGAATAAAGAATGGGAATGTACCTTTAATCATGATATACTTAGATTGTAATTTCCCTGTATGTCCTGCTGGTGACCTCGGTGAGGAGTTTCTGTTAAGCTGCTAGCCATCTACAACTACTCCGGATCACTCGTTGATCTACGAGTGTTTTCATGATGTTCTTCAGCAACGATGGTTTTTGGGAAACGGTCTGAAAATCTGAAGACGTTTGTAAGAGGGACTTGCTTTCGTAAAACTGGGCCCTGGTCTCTCTCTCTCTCTCCTATTCCAAACAACTTGACATGAAAACAGTAAGTTAGCCACCAGTAGGAGGTGGGTAAGGAGGGTCTCTGTGTATGCCGTCGTGGTAGACGTGTTTACGTCCAGGTTCTGGGCCAAGGGGAGGTCAGCTCGAGGGGGACTGGGGACCAGCCCACAGAGCATGGCCCTCCCCAGAGAGGCCCAGGGCTCCCATCTACCACAGCCTGTCTGTCCCCCCAGCACTCCAGTTCCCATGCAGACCGGGTATTTTTAACCCAGAGAGAGAGAAGAGAGAGAGAGTGCCCAGAGAGACATATAAACACGTATAGACTCATATGTATACATGAGGGATTGCCCTCTTATCCACGAGAATGTAAACGCGTTACATGCCATGAGAAAAGTAGAGAGAGGAGAGAGAGAGAGAGAGAGAGAGAGAGAGAGAGAGAGGGAAACAGAAGAGAAACATAAACCGGAGCGAAGGACAGAAAAAATCTGTTTGAAAAAAGGACAAAGACAGCGGCTGGCTCGGACAGGAAGAGAGAGGCTTGGGGAGATGACCAGTGTTTGGGTGGTGGGGAGCGTTTAGTTGGTGCAGTAAGAGGATAAGAGGCTCGGTGGAGAGGAAGGGGCAGGGTCGTGACCTCTGGAGTGGATCCGCTGAGGATGTGGACTGCGCAACCACACAACAGACTTCCTGCTGGTCTCACGTACATAGACATGTTATCACAGATGAACACACACACACACAGACATTTATACACACACACATACACATTAGGGCACAAGCACAAAGATAAGTTTGATCTGTTAGAGGGTAGCATATTTGGAATGAAATAGATAATCATGTGATTAAGAGGCTAACTCTAACGGCTTGCTCTCTCTCTCTCTCTCTCTCTCTCTCTCTCTCTCTCTCTCTCTCTCTCTCTCTGATCACAAAATGTGTGGGTTCTTTGTAGACGATTTCAAAGATACGACAAACACATGCACAAGGGCACACACACACACACACCCACCCACCCACACACACATACAGACACACACACACACACGCACACACACGCACAGAACACAAAGGACACGAGGGCCTGTCTGTTTTGCTGTGGAGTATAATTTTAGCTCTCTCTCTCTGAAGAAGTGGCCACAGAGGACCACAGGTCTTTGTTCAGCCCACTCCATTTGAATGAATCCAAGAACAGCCGCATCCACACCAG
>NC_063196.1:27112141-27197141 GCF_017589495.1 Alosa alosa
GTTAGCAAAAGCCGGAATGTTAAACTTAACTAGCTTACAGAAGCTAGCAGGCTAAGGGTAGAAAGTTGTTTGGCAGGCGATATATCAGACCAGACGCTATCAATGGTTGCGACAATGGCATAGTACAGTGTTTATTCCTTGCTAGAGTTTTACAAATTTAAGCAAAACAATGTCAAACAAATCGCATTTCAACAGATTCAGCGGCCATTACCGGTGTCATCCGCCATCTTAGTTTGCCTTCATTTCCCTCTCCTCTCTCTCTCATCTCTTTGCCCACATCCTCTCCCCTCTGTTTCCATCGCCTCCTCTCTCACTTTCTCTCTTCTCTTCCCTTCCTCACACTCCATCCCTCTCTCCCTCCTACCTCTCCCTTCATGCTGTCTTTATCTCGCTCTTCCTGCCCTCGTCACGGTAACTCTGGAACCTCTTGTTTTCCACTCTGGCCCTCTGATTCCAGCAGGACTGGGAAACTACACCCATGCACAGCCATCTTCGCTCCTCAATTGTCTATTACACCTGAATGGTGCTTCCCTGATGCTGTATGGAGTGATTTCACAACTTTTAACACCTAGTCAATGAACAATTGGCCCTTGTGTAAATGAGCTATCTCAGCCTAAGTGATCATGCGTGTGCAGAATGCAGGTGAACTCTGCGAACACAGCCAGGTCTTTGGAGTTCCTAGCTAGCTGTGGGTGCCCAGCCTGGCTGTGTGTCGCCAGTCCAAATTAGGGCTGTTATTTTTGCAACTGCGTTCTAATCAGCGGTGTCTGCCAAATGCCCAAGTCATGTGAGAAAGCGCCACATATTTCACATTCCTGTTGTCGCCAACACAATTCACCTCTGCCTATCTGTTCTAGGGGCCTGCATTAGTCAATGAGTAACTGTATGTGTATGTAGTGTAACTTTGTGTATAAGCAAATGTGTGTGTACTATGTGTGCTGTGCTGTGTGAGTGCTATGTTTGAGCCCCCTCTTAGTCAGGCATCCATTCTCTCTCTCTCTTCACCCCCTCTCCCTCCCTTTTTCTCCCTCTCCTCCCTCTCCCTGTGTATCTCATTCTTTCTTTCTTTTTTTCTTTCTCTCCTTTTCTCCATCTCTCTTTCTGTCAGCGTGGCACAGAACCCAGCGGAAGTGCCCGCTCAGGGCCCATCTGCCTCCGGGCACAAAAATAGCGCCGGGCCAGTTCTCACTCTGCCCACTCGCTGCCAGCTGGGCTCGGGTGAGAGTGGCACCCTCTGCTGCACCCCCTAAAATAGGACACCCTGGAAAAGGGAAGGCTTCGCCCGGTGCCCATGGGGTGAACAGCAGTGCCAGCATCCGTGGTGGCAGCCTGCGTTGCAGCTGGCACGCTGCCTGGCATGGCGGTTGGCACGGGCGTCCATGCCAAGCACTCATAGCCCTTTACTTATCGTGTACTGATAAGGCCACCTATGCCTCCTGAGTGCTGAGAGCTGCCAGGTACTGGCCTCCATGGAGACTGGCAGTGCTGAGGGTGATATGTTATGACTGTGCAACAGGGGAATTGAACTTTGCTGTGACCTTGGAATGACCTTGCTGGGGCAATATTTGATATTTCAGTCTCTTGTAGGAGCTTTGAAACACTGTGTTTTAAAACCCCTTTTTAACGTGCACATGTAAATGAATAACTTGGCTTAATGATGAACGAGGCGCCCGTTTGATAGCCGCACAGTCAGTACGGACGGTCTGAAGAAATCCTGTACTTCTGGGGTTCAAAAGGAAGCAGGTCAATGAATGCCAGAGGTGGACAGTCGATTGAACTGGAGAATGACGTGGGAACCAATATACAACAGAGACATTAACCCATAAAAAGTCAGTGAAATGTAAATGTTTTTTGTTAGGGATTTGCCTGCTTTGTCTGTAGTCACACAGAAGAGTCAATTCACTTAAACAACACTGCTTGCACTAGAGTTCAGGACGATGTCACAGTCCAACGTCGCTGGTCCAACAGCTCTTTCATCCAGAAAATGTTTACTAGCACAGCCAGTCGGTTTTCACAACCTGGAAACCTTGTCACCATCATCACCTCCCTTTTACATTACATTACATTACAGTACATTACATTTGGCTGACGCATTTTTAACCAAAGCGACTAACAACATGGTAACAGTTTAAGTTTTAAAGCCATTCTCTCAACAATTCTCTCAACCAAAAGGTAGAGTACAGTAAGAATAAGTGCATCAGTGAGTGCTGTTTTTAAACAGTTGAGTGTCAGTTCAAGACAGGAGGTAAGTGCTAGGATCAGCAAGATTAGTTGTAAGTAGTGCTATGAGAGGAGATGTTCTCTGAAGAGCTGGGTCTTCAGGAGTTTTCTGAAAATGGAGAGGGATGTCCCTGCCCTTGTAGGAACTGGCAGTGCGTTCCACCAACGAGGAACAACAGATGAGAAAAGTTTGGATTGGCCTGGCGTGCCCGGGTGGTAGAGCTAGGCGTCGTTAGATCTGAGGGCGCAGTGGTCTGGAGGTAGCGTATGTCTGTATGAGGGCATTCAAGTAGGTGGGAGCAGAACCGGAGACTACTTTGTAGGCAAGCCTTAGAGCCTTGAATTTGATGCAGGCCGCCATAGGTAGCCAGTGCAGCTGGATGAGCAGCGGGGTAACATGTGCCCTTTAGGGTTGGTTGTAGACCAGGCGTGCCGCCGTGTTCTGGATCATCTAAAGGGGTTTCACTGTGCAGGCTGGGAGACCTGTCAGGAGGGTGTTGCAGTAGTCAAGTCGTGAGGTAACTATTGCCTGAACGAGGAGTTGGGTAGCATCTTGAGTCAAGTAAGTCCTGATTTTCCGTATGTTGCAGAGTGTGAAACGGCACGACCGGGCGACATGATCTGAGAAGGTTAGTTGGTTGTCGAGAACAACTCCTAGATTTCTTGCAGCCCTGGTAGGTGAAACAGACAGGGAGTCAAATTTGATGTTAATGTCATGTTTATGGTAGGTTTCAGTTTTTGAGAGGTTCAGCTGGAGGTGATCCATGTAGCTATGTCTGAGAGGCAATCCGAGATCCGTGCTGAGACCAAGGGGTTTTAGTGAAAGGAAAAAAAACAAATCGCTTAACAGCTCATTAGTTAATTAGCCGTGCAGCCGGATGATATAATCAAGAGTAACGTCCAGGCCTCGGCAAAAATAGGATTTTGTTAAGTTTGTTTGGTTGGCAGCAAACGAGTAGCAGAATGATCATTTTCTTATACTATGAATAGCGAAAAAATAACTGTTTATTTTACTATCTGTGGAAAATAACAAGCGGCTCTGGGACCAGTTAGACCCGGATAAACAATTATCAGCACATTATTGCATCAGGACATAACAACCGAATTTGCCAATTTCTCTGCATTCGCAGTTCCTTTCAGTGAACAAAACTTTAATTCTGCCGCCACTCCCACTGAGGCCATGGGCATTCCAGGACCTTCTCACTGGACCTTCTCGCTGGACCTTCTCTGTGACTCATTAGCAGCAAAATCCGAACCCTTACAAAGCACAGACCTAATATGTAGCACTGAGTGTGGTGTATACACTGATCTATAAAGAACACTTCTTTATAGATCAGTGTGGTGCATAACACAAGTCAGGCCAGGGTTGAATAGGGATCCATAATGGAGGACGTTGTCCACAAGGAGCACAGATGCACTTGAGGACCGTGGAACACAACGGGGTTGTGAGGAGGTCCTGTGAGGAGGTCCTGTAGGGGTTGTGAGGAGGTCCTGTAGGTGTGGAACACAACGGGGTTGTGAGGAGGTCCTGTAGGGGTTGTGAGGAGGTCCTGTAGGTATGGAACACGTGTGGTGTCTCCGCTCATCATGTCTGTCTGTGTCTGCAGGTTCATCTACGAGACGGAGCACTTCAATGGGGTGGCAGAGCTCCTGGAGATCTTGGGAAGGTGAGAACACACACACACACTTTCTCTCTCTCACACACACACACACACACACACAGATTTTGATGTTCTTGTGACAGTCGGGTAGTGAGGTGGCAGTATATCTGTGGTGATGGTGAGAAGATAGTGTGGGGGTGATGGGTGCAGTAAGGGAAGTGTGCTGTGTTTGTCTCTGCAGCATCATCAACGGCTTCGCCCTGCCACTGAAGGCTGAACACAAACAGTTCCTCATGAAGGTGCTCATCCCTCTGCACACAGCCAAGGCACTGGCGCTGTTTCATGCACAGGTAAGACACACACACACAGACACTAGTTTTCACTGAAACACTAAGGAATAATGCTGAAATATTGCTGGCTTCCCATGCCTGATGTGTTTGCATGTGTGTGTTCCTCAGCTGGCCTATTGTGTGGTGCAGTTCCTGGAGAAGGACCCCACCCTCACTGAACCGGTACTGTACCACATAGCCTCCATCATGTGCAACAGACTATGTACAGCGTTATAGCACATGAACATTTCTGTCCTTTTTTAACATAGGGTTGATTTGCTCTATCTAAACAACTAGGACCTTTTGTCTGGTGGATACCATTTTGAAAAAGGATTGCTGTGATGGAAATTCCTGAAGTCTGAACTCACAGATGTTGCGTGTAAACCTTTTTTATAGGTTATCCGAGGACTCCTGAAGTTTTGGCCCAAAACCTGTAGTCAGAAAGAGGTAAGAGTCGTCCTTGCACTGCTTCACTTCAGATATTTTTAAATCACCTTTTAACTGTCTCTTACAGGAATTTTTTACATTTTCCACACATTTTCACACCCTTTGGAAATACTGTATTCCTATATGAACAGCAAAACCCACACCCTGTGACTAAATGCACACACACACATACACACACACACACACACACACACACACACACACACCATTCAGCAGTTCCGGTGCTGCCAGGTTATTCGTCTCTCTGTCCCTCTTCCTCTGGATTTTCCCCTAAGTGTGCAATTCCCCTTCTGGTTCACTAGAGGGCGCTATTGAGCTAATATTTCCCCTCATCGGGCTCATTTGCTGTCCCCCTGTGGTCACTCTTCCAACTACAGGTGATGTACCTGGGCGAGATCGAGGAGATTCTGGACGTGATCGAGCCAACCCAGTTCAAAAAGGTGCAGGAGCCTCTCTTCAAGCAGATCTCCAGATGCGTGGCCAACCCCCACTTCCAGGTCTGGCCACTCTTACTGCCTTATATCTGCTGACCACCTCCCTCTGAACAAATGATTTATTTGCCACTGTAATATTATGTACTCAATGAAATGTGTCAGCCATTTATCATGAGCTATTTGGTGTGCTATTTCACTGATATGTGTTACATATATCAGTTGAGTTCAGTTTTTATTTGTCATTGTTACAGGATAACAACGAAATGTTGTTAGAGCAAAAACAGACAGGCATATAGTTTGAAGTTGTTCACCCGTTTGCCTTATATCAATTTACATCCCCATGAATCACCTATTACTTTGTACCTAATTTAGCTCCCCATAAATACCCCCTAGAAAACCCCATAAAATGTCCAGTAAAGTGCTTGGTGCAATATGCACTAACCATTACATTTTACAAATAGAGACTATATTATAAATGGGACAAATGTGACAAGTAGGGTGTTCAGTGTGTTGTTTTCATATTGTATTGTGTGGCACTGAATTGAGATGAAGTGTTTCGCTGTGTTATGTAGGTGGCGGAAAGGGCGCTCTACTTCTGGAATAATGAGTACATCCTGAGCCTGATCGAGGAGAACATCGGCACGGTCCTGCCCATTATGTTTGGAAGTCTGTACCGTATCTCCAAAGAGCACTGGAATCCGTATGTTCACACACGCACACACACAGTCACATTTTAAAGCTTCTATTTGGAGCTTAACATGGAAACACTGATGGAAGTATGTTACAGATTTAGACAGGTCTGATCAAACACAGAATGCTTTGTGCCATTCAGCTTTCTACACTAGTGGTTATGGGTAGACATGGCATTGCCGTCTCCAAATGGATACACTAGCTGTTATTGCTGAAATGGAGCAGTACTTTGCCAGTCTTTTTGCATTTGGCTTGCTTAGTCAGTCCACACAGTTATAGTTTGTTTGGGCACATGCCTGAGACTCCCAAACATAAGCACTATAAGTTTGCTTTGAAACCCCAGGTATGTGATATTTTAGCAGCTTGGAGCGGAAAACAAGTGACCATATACAAAGCAATAGAACATCCTATTTCAACAATTCAGAATATGGAGTGGGACAGTCACAGGAAATGGCCTGCAAATGATAGAAACACCAGTTCTTCCTGTAACCTGAGGCTTGTCCAGTGCTGTGCGTTCTGTGAGCACTTCATTTTGAGGATGGCTGCCCTCACACCTTTTGTTGGTAGCTGCCACTGCGTGTTCTTCAGCTGAAAGGTTGCGCCCAGGTAAATGAGCAGGTCCGTAATGACCTTATGCACGAATTCGACTGTAGCGCTGTCCGGTCTTGCCCACTTCAGATCTATTCCAGTCCGGCGACAGAGGTCGTTTAGGTCGAGACAGTCCGACCTCACCAGAATCCCGCCGCTTCGACACACACACACACACACACACAGACACTTAATCAATCAATATTCTTAGACCTCAATGGGTTTTGTAATTTTGACTACCAGACACATCCATCCTCTAGTCTAGAGTATTAAGTTGGATGCATTGACATGAAATACTATTGACTAACCTTTAATCATCTGTTTGTCTGTCTGTCTGTGCATGTGTAGGACAATCGTAGCACTGGTATACAATGTGCTGAAGACCCTGATGGAGATGAACAACACTCTGTTTGACGAGCTCACAGCTTCCTACAAAGCTGACCGCCAGCGGTCAGTGTCATTACAGCCTGTCAGTCACACTCTCATGCATGCTCTTGTCCTGTCAGTCACACCCCCATGCATGCTCTTGTCTTGTACTCCCCCCTTTCTCTCCCTCTCATTTAATTTCTCCCTCTCTCTCTATCTACCTGCCAACCTATCTATCTGTCTGTCTCTCTGTGTGTGTGTGTGTGTGTGTGTGTGTGTGTGTGTGTGTGTGTGTGTGTGTGTGTGTGTGTGTGTGTGTGTGTGTGTGTGTGTGTGTGTGTGTGACCTGATCTGGCAAAATGAGTGACTGACCCAAAATTGAGATTTTGGTATCAATGGAGGACACAGTTAGCTTTAAAACGGTATCCTGATCAAAGTCATCGCGAATCGTTGTCAAGACAGCATTCAGCAATTCTGGTATCCCACCATCTTTATCCAATTAAAAATGAGAAAATCCCATTTGAAGTTATAGGTTACAGGCAGGTACAGGTAGGATATGCCCACTTATATACTTTTTTAACTTTACATTCCTGTCTCGACTATGAAACTTAATATAAATTAATTTTGTATGTCTCGTCTTTCATATAACACCAAAAAAGAAAAATAGATATTTTCTGTGGATTTTGAAGTAATCGGCCTGTATCTCGAAATTAGAATTTGCGACTTGGAACTCATTTTGTCAGATCGGGTCACATGTCTATCTCTCTCTCTCTCGTCTTCTTTCTCACTAATACTTTCTCACTAATTCCGCCCTTTCGTTCTCCTTGTCCTAGTAGTAATCACATTTCCTAAAAGGGTTGCCTCAGCTGTCAAAGTAAACGGTAAAATGGATTTATTGATTGAACCAACACTCCACAATCCTGCCATATGGAAGTCCCAGTACCACGCACACACACACACACACACACACACACACACACACACAAACAAACTAAGGCACTAATGCAAGACCTGCTCCCTTCCCCCCTGACAGAGAGAAGAAGAAGGAGCAGGAGCGTGAGGAGTTGTGGAAGAAGCTGGATGAGCTCCGGCTACGCGACACGCAGAACAACAGCCACGGAGTTTCCAACGCCCTCAACAACAGCAGTAACAACAACAACAACAACAACAACGCCGACTCCAACCACCATGACAAGAACGCCGACTCCGACTCCGCCGCCGACACCACGAAGGATGGCGTCACCACAGAGCAGGGCGCTACCATGGAAACCAAATGACACCAAATCCTTGTTTTTTGACTACTTTTCTTGCCAGTCTGAGATTGGTGTGTGACTATAAAGGAAGTGGGGATTTTTGGGAACAGAACAGAAAAGAAATAATAAATATATATATATATATATATATATATATATATATATATATATATATATATATATATATATATATATATATTTAGAAAACAAACAGCAGAAGGTTGCATTGGAGACCTCAGTATAATAAAATGTATAGAACTACTTCAGTTGCCAGCTGTGTGGCAGAGAAATTATATTTCAAGAACATTTAAGACTATTTTTGGATGTTAACGTGTGGCCACAGTATATTATGAAACTTTTAACTTTTATTTTTTGGTCTGATCAAAAGATTTATCCTTTCACATCTAGTTTCTTATCTGAGAAATGAACTTTTTTGTGATGTTTAAATGTATTAATGTGGGAGGAAAGGTGGGGAAGACAAAAGACTTGAAAAAAAAAGTTTCTGATTGTGCTGCACTTAGACAGACTCCATAAATGGCTATTTTAAAAATAATTGTGTGTTTTATATGTGCTTTTCTTCACTGCTGCCAATGCTGGGGGTGCAAATGTTTCTGGCTGGAGGAATTTGTGTGTATGCATCTGAATGTGTGTGCGTGTATGTGTGCATCTGTGTGTCTGTGTTTAATATTAGTTTAGAATGTTGGTGAGAAGACATTATGACTTCACAATGCTATGAGGTTCTGGTTGGGGGATGCGTGAGTGGGGTGCACACTGCAACTTTGCTGGGAAACTACTCTGAGATTATATGTGCAGCCATGGACTATTTAAGTATTAGATCAGCTATAGCTGCTGAATGTGCACACAAATCTAATGTTAAGCCAGCTGGCATATTTTTTCCCATAAATTAAGATTAATAAAGGATGGTAATAGACCAGAGATGAGCCATATATTTTTCCCATGCAAGAGTGTCATTTTAATATATTTTTTTAATGGATGTTTGAAGTACTACTCTGCTCAAAAGGACTTTGTGGTAGCAAACTCAAAATGTTAAGGCCTTGGATAATGATTTGTACCGGAGTAAAAACATGGAAAACTGCGCACAGGTGGTGTGTCATAAATGTTTAATAAAGATGCAGGAGGATCATGTCATCACCCGTGCAAAAAAATGACCAAGTACCACCTTTGAGCCGATTTTCTTGTGTATGCTCCATTTAGGGCAGTCACTGGCCACTGCAATCTTGAATAGGCGATGGTGGAAAGGGGGTTTGGGGTGGTTCAGGATGAACGTCTGTTCTCTGTGTGTGTGTCTAGTCTTTCTGATGCCTTTCTGTCAGTGTACCATTCCAATCTCTGTGACATACAATCGTGTGGGGGAAACTGTTTTGTAATGAAAGACCACAAGTGGTTTTGAACACCGTTGAAAAATAAAGTCTACCTTATGTTTCTACTCAATTTCCCTGCTTCTCATTATTCCCACATTATGGCGCACAGCCACATTTTCACCACGTGGTGGCTCCAGCGTCCAGCTCATGGGGAAATAAAAGCGGTTTCTGTCGACTGTGTACATGTAGTGATGTGAATCGACTTGTAATTATTTCATTAGTTAGCGTGTTTACCATTTTCCTGGAAATGGGCAAACGTGTTTTCCACTTCAGCTGTGCAGAGCTGTGCTCTGCATGTAAAATTTAAAATAACAAGGTAGCCTATTTTAAAACTCTTTCCTCGGGTTTTGCTTTGAACTAGGCTACAATTCTGCATATAGCCTAGGTTTGTCAAAGTCTTCTCAGCATTCAATTATTTCCATGTTATATTTTATTATTTTGTAGTCTTGCCTAATTGCTCCAAATGCCAATGATAATATGTAAGCAGAGGCGGACAGAGTACACAGATTCATTACTTGAGTAAAAATACAGATACCCTTTGCTAAATTTTACTCAAGTACAAGTAAAAGTACAACAGTCAGATGTCTACTAAACTTTTCTAAATATTGCATTACTACTGCCACAGTGCTTACATTTATGTACAGAAACGTCCTACATGAAGTCATGAAAAATTTTAATACCTTGGAGAATGTAAAAGGAATTGAAAGTAAAATCAAGTCATTTTCATCTTTTTACCATGTTGCCAGGGATGGGCAGTATTTCTAATACATGTATTTTAAATATGTATTTCAAATACAAAATACTATTTTGTAACTGAAACACTTGAAGCGAAAACTATCATTAACTTTAAATTAACCACGATCATGAGTGCTATATTGCTTTTATACAACAATTCTACCACAAACTAAATAATCTGAAAACACCCCATTATTGTTTAAAAATGTTAATTTTGACATTGTTCTTATGCATCAAAAAATAGTTCCCTTTTTAATAGACAGTGTCTTGGTTGCTAGGAAACCAACATTCCAGATCCCTTGTTACGGGTCTTTGTGGTTTACATGTCTTCTTGAAAGAAATGTTGAAAGTCGGGCTGAAATCACATTCATATCTAGGTTTGCTGAATGCATGTTACAAGGACACTGGGCCATGTCATGTAAGGGACATGGTACTGCAAAAAAATGGAAACATAGTCTACATTGCAGAACCACTCAACTTTATTAATTTATGGTGAATAAATGTTACACTACTGTGCACAGCCTGGCGTGGCGATGCTAGCCGCGTTAGCAGCGGTTAGCTAATTATGCTAACGTTAGTCTCCTCCAAGTGACAATCATATTATACACAATGCTGGCAATGCTGAGAACAATTAGTATCCTCGTTTATCTTACTTACATTGAGTTGACTGTGTGGCTTAATCCACAGATGTGGTGAAGCACTGTTTCGTTATGGTTTGCTAAGGAGTAATAACCTGACCCTAGCCAGATGAATTTCACTCCGCCTAGCTCCACTCATCCATCTGGAACCGATCCATTGAAGTGTTGCTTCAGAAGGCTGGGCCTAATCAAAAAATGCTTGCATATGATTGAATAAGCCACTTGTCCGTCATCTATTGACGTGCTACTTCAACCACTCACATCAAAGCCAACCCGTGACGCTAATAACAGTCTCACAGTCGCTTCTACGCTATGTCACACCTATGAAACTCCCATCCTGCGTCCTGATTGGCTGTACCATAAAATCGGTTGCAGAAATCACTCTCAATGGAAGAGGTCCCAGATGGATGTGAGTGAAGCTAGGCGGAGCTAAGCGGAACGAAATTCATCTGGCTAGGGTCAGGTTAAAGGAGTAACCCATTGCTTGAAATAGTGGAGAGCTGGGATGAGAACATTGTGTCAAATCTTCGCATTGTATCGCGGAGTGATTTATTATTAGCTGTGCAAAGTCTGAGTTGAAATGTCCAGGGATATTCCAACTCATGGAACGTCTCTCGGCCAATCAGAAACAAATAAATAGTTCCATAGAACCCAATTGTTGTATAAATATGCACATTTGTATGTATCCTAAGCAACACTGTGTTGGGAGGGTTACTTTCAAAACGTATTCCGTTACAGAATACAGAATACATGCCCAAAAATGTAATCTGTAACGTATTCCGTTACGTTACTCAATCTGAGTAACGTATTCTGAATACTTAGATTAGACTAGAATTGCATTTTATAAGTGTAGGAATGCGGCCATCAAATCTTGCTTAGGCCTACTACTAAACAGGCCTATTCTGGTGTGTTCTTCTGTTCCAAATGGCTGAAGTGTTATAGCCTGGAAACCAGACTCTGACTTTGCAGAGAGTCTGGCCTATATCCATAGGCGTTCGTTTATTTCCGGGTGGGAGGGCACAGTTTGAGGTTTAAAATCACTGGAGTTCCTTTGAATCGCTTTGAACCAATCAACAACCGGCGTTTCGTCATACAGAGAAGTTTCTCTGCAGCACGCCCATAACAAGCACGGGTGCATCTTATCAGCAAACAATCACACGTTTCATCTGCGTAACTCTCGCCAAAATGCATCATACAGTGTTTTGTGAATGTACCCAAGTCAAACTTTCATAATGCATAAGTACGTCCAAAGCGCCACTTTTAAGCTTGTATGCGTTGTCGTTTTCGGGTGAAATGACCTTTTGAATGGGATTCCTAGGGCTACTACTTTTTTGATACAATCGCGTCAAAATCGCTATTTTTCAAATACTATGAAGGCTTGACACAACATGAAACTTTGATCGAAGTATCATCAGTGTCTCTACACATGAACTCGAGCATTGAGAACATTGTTGGTGTACACAGAGTTTACTAAAAGAGAGGTTTTGAACAACACACTTGTTTTTTCTGCTCGCTGCCATCTTGCAAGGAGTGAGTTGTCCAAAATCTTTCTTTTTAGTAAACTATGTGTACACGAATAATGTTCTTAATGCTCGAGTTCATGTGTAGAGACACTGATGATTTAGTTGTGTCGTTATGCCTTCTTAGTGTTTGAAAAATAGTGATTTTGACGCGACCATGTAGCCTACTAAACTAGAGTTTGACTCGGGTACGTTCGTAGCCTATTTCAAGTGACAAAATCTATGACTAAAGTTTAGCTGACGATATAACATCCTACTCCACTACACTCCTGTTAATAGGCTAAACTATTATTCACATTTGCTCAAAGATTTCATAAATATAAGCCCTTTTCGCTCCCTACATGTATTCCAAGCGATGCTTCAGGGGCGGGGACGTAGCTAAACACCATGCCTGAGTACTAATCGCTCTCAGGGACGCCCTCTGTTCGCTGGTTGGTCGGCTGCCCAACTGCCGAAGTAAACGAGCGTGAATCAACCTATTCCAGACGGAGTACTGTAGGGAAAAGAAATCGACCGGAAGTACGTAGACAGGCCAAGGCCAGGCTAGAAGTGTTAGGCCCACATAGGAAAATGTAAAGTCAACTAAGCTACCTGATACAACTTTAAAATAGCAAGGTGACCATTAAAACTACAGCAGGCGACTAGGCTAATTAAAATAAACAAATAAATAGGCTACTTTAAGGGCGTAGCCAGAAATTCTCGATCCAACGTGTGTCTCAATTGTCCCCCGCTGACCACCTCACACATTTCTCTAGATTTTGGAACGACCTTACATGACACAATGCAATAAAATATGCCAGTTTTTAGGACACAGAATAATGTTTGTAATGATACTAGTTACGTTTAACAGTAACATAAGTGTAATGAGCTATTCATTGTCGAAGGTGCATGGTGAAGTGAAATTCTTACTTTGGAAAAAAAAACATTTGCCGATATCCTTGGATGGGAGATACTTGTGTCGTTCAAATTTTCCATGATCAAAGAGGGCACTAATACGCATGTGCATACATGCTTGCTGTGCAAGCAAGATATTTAAGGTGTCTCAACTGTACACATATCTCAACTGTACTCAGTCTACCCTAATTAAGGTGTGCCTGTGAGATTTTTCGGTGGCATCAACCCAGTAGGCTACAAGTGAGGGGCGCATATGACAGGTGGAACGCAAATGACCTGTAAATGTAAACATTATCTAGGCTAGGCCTACTGTATATCAGTGCTCTCAAAATGAACGTGATCGCGTAATGACAATCAAAAACCGCACGTTAAAATATGCTAGGTCTACTCGCAAGAATAATTCTTCAGAGGCTGCACCATATAATTAATTTTAAAACGTAAATGTAGATCTAGAAAAAATAATAATCTATAAAGCTATTTTAAGTTAGACTAAAAAACTTAGAATGCAGTGCCTATTTTAGAGATTGGTTTTATTGTAGCCTAGGTCTAAATCAACACGTGAACTAGGCTTTGCTTATTGCTTAGCAAACTGTGTAACCGATTGGCCGAAGTAGCCTGAGCTATTAATACTTGGGAAAATATCCTTTGAACAGACATCAGGAACCACGATCAGTGAGGAACAGGAGTTACCTCCACTTACTTTACTCCTAATTTTCTGTGCAAACAGTCATTTCAGGGTCTCCGATGACGCTTCCATAATGCGCGCTGGCTGCGTTTTGAGGCTAATGCAAGACGGCAGGGCTTGGATTTAATGTAAACAATTTCATCATAGCTTTCAGGAGCTTCTGGGAAATGGAGTTGCCTTAATTTATTTAGAGAGTGAACAAACTTATGAAACAGATAAGTATCGTTATGTAATCCATTGATTTCAACAATGTAACTGTAGGCCTATTCTAAATACCAACTATTTAACTTGTAACTGTATCGGAATACAGTTACTCATAATTTGTATTCTGAATACGTAACGCCGGTAGCACTACATGTATTCCGTTACTGCCCAACACTTCATTAATGGGCTCTTAGAAGTGTCTCTCTGCCCTCTACGTTGTGCTGCCACAAATTTGATTCATAAGCAGGATCTGGGTCAAATTACTCTCTGTGATGTAACTTAAGCTATTCGAATGCTTAAGGTTAGGTGTCCGCCCAGCTGTGCAACACGTGACGGAGCACCTGCACACTTGAATGCATTTCCCCTCGCACAAGCTCAAAAGCTGTCACCATTGCATCTTCTTTATAAAGGACTGCGACGGAGGAATCTGAATGGACGTGGTTTATCCCCATCATTGTCCGGGAGGATCGTGTAAAATGGCTCAGAGCTCACCTGACAATAGAACATTAGATTGGACCCGGGGCATCTCTGTTTTTACCTCCAAACTTGCACCCGCGGGTGATATTGGAGTGGGTTTTGCCATCCTAACAGTTGGTGAGTTAGATTTCTCCTGAAATCTTTAATATGGTGAAGATGCATTCGTCTGAGTTGCTCCGTGATGAGAGACTTCTTGGTGTTGTAGCCTATTTAAAGTTCGTTTGGCGATGGATATGGACATGTCCTTATTGCTGTGAAGTTTGTGTTATTTCAAATTATTTATCACTTCAAAGATTACAGTTTTTCCTGAACACAACTGTGATTCTTATAGCACAATTTCTAAAACTATTAATACTTATAGCAAAACCACTCACTGAGTTCGCAAAACTAAAAGCACAAACACTGCTTTGCACTCAGTTGGCAATTTTGTAACACACACTTTGCACAACTGTGCACAATTCACTGCACAGCACTTCTTTTTGCGGAACTGTAAACACAACTCACTGCTTTACACTCAATTTCCAAATGATCAACACACTCCTGGCAAATCATACACATGTATGGCTATTATTTTCACTATTTTGCCAACTATCTGGCACACTTTCTCATGTGAAAACTGTTTTAGATAATTAGTTCACTTTACAATCAGCCTAAGCACTAAGCCACAGGTAATGTACAATGGGTACAATAGAGTGAGAAAGGTAAGAATTAGAGGAGGCTGAAGAATAGGACATGGAGGTGAAGAAGTAGGAGGAAGAAGAGGAGGAAGAGGATGCGGAGGTGAAGAAGTGAGAGGGAGAGAATGACAAGGACAATGAGGTGAAGTTAGAGGAAGAGGACAAGGAGGAGCAAGAGGAGGATGGGGAGAAAGAAATAGCCCTTTTACAGGCAAAAAAAATCAGTCTACATGTGGGGATGTTGTCATGTTAGGCCTGGATACAGCATTCCAGAAGATATTTTCCCCGGTGCCTTGGACTAGAGAACATTGCATGTGATGTAGATGAAATTTTGTGGCCGGACCCAGAGAGACGACACGATGTAGACTGATTTTTTTGTTTTTCTTTGTGAAATTACTATTTTGTGTTTTGACTTGGAAAAAACCCTTGTGTTTGTTTTGATGTGTCTAAATAAACACTAATACTTGATGTTTGGATCCCTGTATGTTTACAGAACTATGACAAAAGTATTACCTCAAACTGACATAGCCTACCTTGTGCACAGAGAAAGCAAAAGCCAGATGTGTTTTTTATTTATACCATTAGTGTGTAGTTGGCACATTGTGTGCTTATTATTGTGATGGCTTGTGTTTACTGTTTGATACGAAAACACCATTTTTACAAAGGTGTGAAGAGTTAAACAAGGTGTGTTAGCTTTTGCAAGAAAACTACAATGTTTTGCTGATTGGGTGAGAGGTTTTGACATTTGTGTGTAGTTTTGCAAAAAAAGCCATAGTTACAAAAAATGTGCTTAAGCAATCAGAAAAAACTGTAAAGGAAGGCGTTTTTTCTCTTACTTGAGGAAACTGTTTTAAATGCTATCTGGTTATTTGACATTATATAGGCTGCTTGTAACTATTCATAAAAGTGTAAATAATAGCCATACATGTGTATAGATTTGCTAGGAGTGTGTTGATCATTTGGAAATTGAGTGTAAAGCAGTGAGTTGTGTTTACAGTTCTGCAAAAAGAGTGCTGTACAGTGGATTGTGCCTACAGTTGTGCAAAGTGTGTTACAAAATTGCAAACTGAGTGCAAAGCAGTGTTTGTGCTTTTAGTTTTGCGAACTCAGTGAGTGCTTTTGCTATAAGTATTAATAGTTTTAGAAATTGTGCTATAAGAATCACGGTTGTGTTTAAGCATACAGAAAAAACTATAATTGACATAGCGGGGACCCGGGGAACAAAGGTACGCTCCAATGGTTCCATCTCAAATGGTTGGAGTGGATATTGTCTTTGAAGATTAGTGTTTTTTAACTCACCAGTCATGTCACCTGTTATAACCCTTAGAACCGTATTACACAGTGCAGTTTGATATCTGGCCGATACCAATACCTATGTGTAAAATAACCGAGGTCAATACTGATATTTTTTTCTTTCTTTGTTTACTGGCTTTTTGTTGTTAATTGTATCCTTTAGTAGAGTGGAAGCAAAACTATTCATAAAAGAAAATAACTGAACCATTTTCAAGTCTTTCATGCCTGCAGAATTGATGCAAAATAACAGATAAACATCAGCCACTGCCATCTGTAAATGTCATTAATATCAGTCGACAAGGCCGATCCCAATGTTGGCTGATATATCAATGCATCTTTACTTCTTAAACCGATTAACTGATTACCAAAATAGTCATTTTAATTTAATATAATAAATAAATAAATAATAATAATATTAATTTAACAGTTGGAAAGTAATCGAATATTTACAAATGCATGAATTAAAGTTTGTGTTCAAAGATTATTGATTAAAATAGTGTTAAAACACTAAAAGTAATGTGTCATACTATAAGAATAGCTGATGAATGAAGTCAAATGCCTCCTCTTTCATCCATTCTCCTCCTCTCATTCCCACCCTTCTCCCCACCTCCTCCTCTCTCCCCACCTCCTCCCCCTCTCCCTCTCTCCCCACCTCCTCCCCCTCTCCCAGTTCTGCTGTCGGTTTTTGGCAACGGCATGGTCCTGGCCACCTCGTACCGGCGCCGGCGCAAGATGATGGGTTCTGAGCTGCTGTGCGTCAACCTGGCGCTAGTGGACTTCCTGGGCTGCGTGTGTTTCTACCCGCTGTCCATCTTCTCGTCCTTCAGCCACGCCTGGCAGGGCGGCTATGCCACCTGCATCTATTACGGCCTGGGCTGCTACATCTTCGGCCTGTGCGGCATGTTCACCATCGCTGCCATCAGCGTCATACGCTACATCAAGACCTGCCATGGCTTCCTCTATGGTAAGACCTCAAATAGAACCTTTGGTGTGAGTTACACACACACTGTTAGATCTGCTCATATTAGAAGAATCTGAATGAAAAGGAAGGTTCACACAGCAAGTCTTAATGCTTAAATCGGATTTTTGGCTCAGATCCGATTTTTTTTTTGGCTGTTCACATTAGGCTACCTTTTAAAATGTGGCCTATGTCAGATTCCAGTTTGAACTTTGTGCGGCAGCGGTTCCAAACTGACCGGCATGCGCAAAATAACAATAACAATGACATCAGCTATGATGTCAGCACATAATTGTGACAAATGTCGATAGGGTGCCCAATTTCTTCCCCGTCAAGGACCAAAAATGAATCGGGGTGGACGGCCGCGGGCCAAATCTAAATGTCCAAGTCGTGGAACATTACATTGAAATTTATGTGTGCAAAATTCTATAAAAGGTAGACATTTTTTTAAGAAAAAAAACACTACTCGTTACTGTGCTTGTTTCTGCACTGTGTTTACAATACTTTTATTAATACTGTTTAATGATTTAACATCCATATCACTGTTTTAAGTAGGCTAGTAGAAATAAACTACAAATCTGTATCAAAATCTTTGAAGAAAAGCATATGGAGCAATTCTATGTCTTGGAAGAAAGTTGAATTTCCATCAATATGAATGAATAATTAATATAAAACACAACATTGACACATTCTTCAGAATCTTTATTTTATCCAGTAATGGAAACCATATTTTTACCAACACAAATGTTGTGTAACACAATGTGTTTCCATAAATCCGAAGTTGAACACATTAAGGAATAGTAAAATAAATATTCAGACCATATTACAGTTTTTCTCGATCGTTTTGATACCTGTGTCAACTCTGACATTGTAAGACATACAGCAAACACCTAGTAAGATACTGTAAATGTCATTGAACTACAACTTTCATCGAAATAGACCTACAGTAAACACCTTTTGTACTATTTTCTCCACCAAATAGGAAATACAGTACTTTGTCTAAATGTGCATTAGATCCATACTTGCAAATAGCAACACAGAACAGACATCTCTTATGTATAATGAATGATTGCTGATTGAAGAATTGTGCAAAGGAGTTTCACACAGGTGTATCAGAGATTCAGACTTATGCAAGGAACCTATACCACCTGTGAAAAGATGTTTTCCTTTTGTATAGTATGGGAAAACCAATAGAGTTTGGGGCTTTTGAATGACACCTGTGTTAACTGTTTTGCAAAAGGGTGTGAGAAATGTGTGAACCCAATGAAAATGTGTGAACACATTCGCAAGAGATGACTTCTGCTGTGCAAAGAAAGTAGTCATGAAGACCAAGTGGGTTCTAGTTTACTTAAGCAGGTAAAAGCAATCGAGAAAAACTGTAATACACATAATTAATAAACAAGATATTAATACAAATAGATTTGATTGAGCAATGGCAATTGGACAATTCAGATTAGTGACTAGTTTCTCAGCCCTCCTCACTATCTGCGCTGACAGAAGCTCAACAGCGCCCCCTATCGCCCCAACTAAAACAATGTTAAACTGTGCTGTGGCCAGATAGTGAACTGCAACCAGTCTTTGATAGAATGTTGATGGCGGGCCAACTTTGGCCCGCGGGCCCCAAATTGGGCAGTCCTGAGCCAGCCTGAGCCTACATTGTAGGATATTTGACGTAAAAGTCGCATGAAATCCTCCGGCCGCACTGAAAACAACAACACCTGGTTCTGATTCAGGACCACATATGGAAGTAGTCTAAATCTGAATCTGCTACCACAAAGTCACTTGACCCCCCAAAAATAAGATTTGTGCCACTTTTGCCTGCAGTCTGAACAAAGCTGTATTGATTGGAACTGAGACATTCAGACGTCAAGTTGATTCTGTCACTAGGCTACTATCGTGTGTTAGTGTATATGTAATAGAGTATAATTGTAAATCATAGTGGAGGCCATAGGTGTATGTTGAGTGCTCGTGGACAGCTCACGGGAGCTTGTGTTGTGAGGTGGACAGGTGTTGAGATCTCCGTACCCACTTAGGAATAGCCTACTTATGTTGGAGATTACTCATGTCTGTTTCGGCTGTGAATGGGTTCACAATTTGACAGTCTGGACGTATTTTTAACTCAGCCTGCGGAGGTGGGGGTCCTCTAGGGCGCTCCCCTCCTTAAAGCTGATTTACTGTCTTATAATTGTATTCACCCTTTGAAACTGTACAGCTGTTTTACCTTGCACATGAGTCTGTGAATTCACAGTAAGCATCCACATTTAGACTTTTGTTACCTTTAATGTTTGAGTATTTATGCACCAAGGTGTAAATCCTTTGAGTTTATTTGCTCTCTGACACTCAGATTGAGCTTATTACTCATCATCTGCTTTTCTCCGTTGGTTTATGGGTTTTTTTTCTTCTTTTTCCCCCCTCACTATTCAGTTCAGTGGCCTTGTTTCGGGCATTTGGGGTGCTCTCCGACTCGGTGTCAACACCTGGCAGGTTATGCCACTTTCTGCTGCTATTCAGTGCAGAGAATGAGACGCAGGAGATTTTCCATATCCCACAACGTCTTATTGACAAAAGGAGTAACTCATAACCCAGGGTACTGAGTTTTTGTTTTTGTTTTTAGGCACAAAAATAGGTAGTACTCACCTTCTGGGTATGGGCAGGTATAAGTATACTCTTTGATTTGGTCTCTGCATTTATCCCAATCCGTGAATTAGTGAAACACACACAGCACACAGTGTACACACAGTGAGGTGAAACACACACTAACCCGAAGCAGTGAGCTGCCTGCTACAGCGGCGCTCGGGGAGCAGTGAGGGGTTAGGTGCCTTGCTCAAGGGCACTTCAGCCGTAGATGTGGGCATGGGAGAGCAGTGCTCAACCACTTCCCCCACCCACATTTTTCCTACTGGTCGGGGATCGAACTGGCAACTCTTCGGTTACAAGCCCGAAGCCCTAACCAGCAGGCCACAGCTGCCCCCAGGTTACGCTGTAGCAGGCTTCTGCAGAGATGCAAGAATGATGCATAAAAGTAGGAAAATTAAATAAATGCAATCAGGAGCAAGACAAAAATCAAACCAGACTTGACTGTCTTTGCTCGATCTCACCGATCGTCTAGATTTATTAGGATACAAAAAGATATAAACTGTGACAAGGAAGCAATCAAGCAAGCTAAATGTTCTAATCTAGGTCTGCCCAACAATTCTACTAACCCATACTGAGATTGCAATGGTTATGCTGTCATATACTGTATATGCCTCCAAGGGGTAGGACTAAGACACAGAGACTTTGGAGTGTTTTTTTCATATCTGGCCATTTGGAAAACTACATTATAAATCAGTATAGAAATCAGTGCTTGTTAAAGACCTGCGTTAAATCCATGTTGATAAAACAAACCTTCACAGAACAAGCCCACTGGTGCAAAGATTGCCCTTTGAGATGTGTTGAACTGCCATCTTGTAGCAGTCTTCTTCATACAAATGATGTTATTAACCCATTGTACCCATCAACCCATTGTCAACTCATCAACCCGTTGTAGCATTGCCTAATCATCAGTATGAGAACAACACACCGTTGGAGGTTAATTACATCAGGGTCAGGGGCGCCTTAATACCACCCGAGGCCCCTGGGCTATATGTTTTTTAAGCCCCCCCCATCATATGGGTGCCAGATAAGCATGAGGGGGCACAAGACATTTGCTAAAATGGGCCATTTTATTCCCCAGCCTAATTATAGTTTTAGAAATGGGCATATAAAATAGCATCTGAGCATGATTCTGAGATTGTATTTTGCATGTGAAAAAACAGACATGCACAAAAGGTGAAGCAAATAGGCTGTTTATAATATTCAGTAACTTCAGTGCTGCACATACAGCGGGGTATAAGTATGGAACACAAACATTTTTTTTCAGTAAGTATACTTCCAATGAGGCTATGTGCATGCCATTTTCACCAGACATTAGTATTAACTAAGATAATCCACCCATGAGTAGTGGAATGACACAGGAAGAAAGTATTGAACACGCCTATTAAAATTTCTCAAATACTTTTTGGAAAAGCCTTTATTTGTAATGACAGCTTCAAAGCATTTTCTGTATACCAAAACTAATCAGTCGCAGTATTCAGGTGTGATTTTGGCCTATTCTTTTAAACAGATACAGTAGTCTTTTAATTTTGAAGATTCCAGGGGTCCCTCTTGTGAATCCTAACCTTTAGTTAACTTCCAAAACTGTTCAATTGGATTTGAGTCAGGGCCTTGTTTTCCTTTCTCTGAAACCAATTGAGAGTTTCCTTTGCTGAATGCTTTGGATCATTGTCCTGCTGGAAGGTCTAGCCATGTCTCATCCTCATCATCCTGGTTGATGGCAAGAACAAAATGACTCCATTCATCATTCCTTCAACTGTATGAAGTCTGCCAATACCATGAGATGAAAAACAGCCCCACACCATGATGCCTCCACCTCCAAACTTCACTGTTGGTATGGTATTTTTAGGGTGATGCACAGTGCCATTTCTCCTCCAAATATGGTGTGTAGTATGACATCCAAAAATTTGCTCTCACCTGACCAGAATACATTCAATCAGTATTTCATAGGCTTGTCCAAATGTTGTGTAGCAAACTTTCAATGAGCTTCGACATGTTTTTTTTTCAGTAATAGAGTCATGCAGGGTGTGCGTGCATAGAGGTCATGGCGGTGGAGTGCATCACCTATGATTTTCTCTGTAACAATTGCACCTGCTGCCTCCAAGTCTTTTTCCGAGTGGTCCTTAGCTCTTGGGCTACTCTTCTGACTATCCTTCTGACTTCCTGGTCAGAAATCTTGCGAGGAGATCCTGTGCATGGCCGGTTGATAATGCAGTGATGTTCCTTCCACTTGCAGATAATGGCTCCAATACTGCTTACTGGATGATTCTTAACTTTTTAAATGCATCTGAAATCAGTTTCCTTGATATGTTTTGCAACAATAAGGTTGCAAATGTCTTGGGAAAGCTCTTTGCTTTTACCCATCATGAAATGTGGACAATGTCCAAATCAAAATGTCAAAAAAGAAAACTCATATAGATTGCAAATACCCAAAGGATCACACTGTAATGAAAATAGATATTTATAGAATATTCTTTACCACACCCCTCCCTCCCCCATTGGCACTTTGTGTCCATTTGTGAGCCTCTGTTTACATTAGATAAATCAATACATGTGCATCTAAATACCTGTCTCTGCCTGCCTGTCTCTCACTTTCCTTCTGTCTGACTGATAGATAGATTACATCAGTGGTTCTTAAACTTCTTGTCTGGTGACCCCCGAAAAACATGGACCAAGTCTTGTGACCCCCTTCTTTCCAACCGGCAAAATTTGGTTTTCAAATGTTGCGAGATGGGCAATGGAAGCAGAAGCAGACATTTTTTTTCTCTCTTAGGTAGGTTATGTCAACACCAAAGGCATTAAAGCAACACCAAAGAGTTTTTTGTACCTTAAAATAATGTTTCCAAAATTGTTTCCGTGGTTCATCAACTCGTAACAGGATGAACGGCACTTCTGCATTCGCTTCGCGGCCCTCTATCGGCTGTAACCGCACTATGTAAGTTTGCCAGATCGGGTAGCGGGTTTGTAGTTCGATGGAATGAGACATACTGTAAGAAACTACAAATTTGACTTGCATGATGTTGCAATACATCGTACTTTCATAAAATCATGCAACATATTCTACCTTGTCTATGAACATTGTTATTTGCAAAGCCGTTGTTGGATAAACAAATAGCGTGCGTACGACAGAGGAAAGGTTCTTTGGTGTTGCTTTAATGTCAATGGCAGCCTTTGACAACCTGATTTATATTACATCCAAAGGATAACTAGCACTCATCCAATGTATAACTGGAACTCCTGTGGCAAAAAAGACTGCATAGTGTTCTGTCACTAGTAAGCTTATGTACAGCATCTTCAAGTTCATCATTGCAAGAGGCGCTGGCAAATATTTGAGTTTGCGTTAACAGAGTATCCACTTTCTGAGGAACATTATCGGAACACTGGGAATTGGAAGCCTACATCTAGGGCTACTGAAAATCCCAGTTTTTAAAACAAACAGGTTGGTCTAAAAACCTTTAGGAAAATAATAATAATAATTCACACTGAAAATCATTTTGCGACTCCTCCAAGATGTTCGGCGACCCCCAGTTTAAGAACTACTGGATTAGATTACAACCAAACTATTGATTGCACCTATTGATTCCAACCAAATTAATGCTGAAGTGTCCTACTGGTTAGGGCTTTAGACTTGTAACTGGAGGGTTGCTGGTTTGAACCCCGACCTGTAGGAACGGCTGAAGTGCCCTTGAGCAAGGCACCTAACCCCTCACTGCTCCCCGAGCGCCGCTGTAGCAGACAGCTCACTGCGTCGGATATCTATGATAGTGAAGCAAAACGAAAAGTTGGTGAAGCAGTCTGATTCACTGTAATTCTCTGTTCCACCGCGGGTGACGATGGCGCTGTTGTCACTCACAGGGACGTGCACAGGGGGGTTGCTCAGGTTGCCCGGGCAACTGCCCATATGCTCTTCTTGACTCATGTTGCCCTTCCAGGGGGGAAATAAATACATAAATCGTACAATGGATGCAGAATTTTACGTAGGCCTAGATAAAAAGAAATCGCAAAGCCTCATTCACTTCCATTCGGGCACCGAAAATGTCAGTAGGGGAAGGGCAAACTCTGTTTACGTGGCTGCAGCGCTGCATTAGCCTGGCGGGTCTGGGCACTCACCGTTCGCAGTGCTCAGTCCGAGGGACGGGATAATCAGTTGTCTTTCAAATTCCCTCTGCACGCAATAGGACGCAATAGGATATTTGTTTTCAAGTAGCAGGGAATTCAAGCCAAACCGTTGCAACTCTGCCATCAATCATTATGTTAAGCCCACCAAACGACTCTATACACGATTTCAATGCCTGATTAAGTTTCGATTTCTGGAGCTCACAAGCCAACGGAGAGTTGCTAGACTAGCCCTGGCTGCCGCTAGGGGCGCGTCTAGATTTCTAGGCTAGCGCTGCATGCGACCGGCACCTGAACTGAGCCTGCATTAGCGGCCCTAGAAGGAGATTGTCGCGGTTGTCGGGTGAGACAACTCAACGTTGTCGGAAAAGGTGAGTTTGTGATGTATAACAAACGAACGATCATCATCATCAAGTTTTATGAAATTAATTAAAATATTCATAAATCCAGACTGAGTTTGCCACCTTTAGCCTAATTAGACAGATAGCTTGCAGACAAGCAGCCCGTTATCACATAGCCTATAAGCTACTATTTTTTTGGTAGGCATTAGGCAAACATGTCTGCTGATAGTTTCTCACATTTCGTTTTAGCAAGAAGAATGAATGATGAAAGTAATGCATTACATTAATTATTTTATTCAAAATGGTTAAATGCTAGCCTGGCGGGTATTTTTTGAAGTCAAGATGCCCACTGAAAAGAGTCAGATTCAGGAGAGGGAGAGACAATTCAGGGAGGCAGCAATCACTGCAGGGTTGGCTGGGAAAAAGCCAACCAGCAGGTGAGACAGAGACTTTGCACTGTGATAAAGGCACTGTGATAAAGATGACATGACACTGTGTAGACAAATTGATTAATTAATCAGACTCATATTTTAGCCTACTAATGGCAATGTTTCATAATTACATTACATTTAAGATGAGGAGCAGTCACAAGCCTCCAGACTATGTGAGGAAAATGTGGACAAGGAGCTGCTGGATGACCTCCCTCGGCAGCCTGTACCTCTCAATGATCGCCCGATCATTGTACACCTCGAGGGGATCGTGATTTACTTGAAGTGCGGCGTTAAGTCGCACAAGGCCACTCCGGGGACGCCTCTGCCTCTCTCTCTCTCTCTCTCTCTCTCTCTCTCTCTCGCACGGAGCGCGAGCACTCGCTGTCTTCCAGCCATGGTTTGCTCTGCAAGCCTACATTGACTCTAAGGATATATAGGTCCATATAGTAATCTGCAAAACATGCGGATGATTAACGATGATTGGTGTTGAGGCTGTGATGCATCATGTGGATGTCATCAGATACACAACAATTAGGAGTAATTACACACACTGGCTTATATGTGAGGGTTCATGTCTACAGCAGGTCACACACCAGTGCACAGGTGACTGTGATGAGCCATTAGGCTTGTGTGTGGTTCACATCAAGGCACTTCATGATGATTGTATGCAAAGGACTCATTTGCCTAATTCCTCTGGCCACTGGAACATGCCAGGCAATATAATGGATATGTAAGTAGTAAAGGTTGTGTGTTGCATGCAGTGTTTGGCCATGTTCTTTATGCCCTCAGACACATGCAACAAAGAAGACTTCATTAAATGATTACTGGAACTGTATATTGGTAATGTATGCTTTGAGGACTGATGGTTCACATGTGACACAGTGGAAATGGGCAAGCATTTAGCACCCTTTAAGCATTTAGACATTTCAATGTGATTTGCTCATAACATTCCACACTGATGTCCTTACACCTTGTAGGCTCTTAACAACTAGGTCATATTCTAGAATATGGAATGATGACATGGAAGGCACAGTGTGTGGTGCAAGACACAATTTAATAGTGGGGCTCACTGGGGCCACCTGGAAAGAGATGAAGAGTATGCATGTGAAATTACATTCACAAAGTAAAGACCAATCACTCCAAACAGTTTGCTCATGTCTGATGTGTCATTCACACATTCCCAATACATTACATAATTACGTATCACCTTGCTGCTCAGGGAGGATGATAGGCACAGAGATAGTGGGCGAGCCAACTTCTCCAGTGCCACCTGTCGAGCCAGCAGGTCCAACTTGGCCCTCTTCATATATAGCACCTGCTGCTGGTACTCGGCATCCCTCTTGGATGCCTCTCTGGTCAGGCCACACAGCTCCCTCAGCAGGCCCAGCTTCTCCCTCTCCAGCTGCACCAGGTCGTGGCTGCACTGGCAGCTGGTAGCAGCAGGGGCAGCAGCAGCATCAGGAGCAGCAGCAGGAGCAGCAGCAGCAGCAGCAGGAGCAGCAGCAGCAGCAGCAGCAGGAGGAGCAGCAGCAGGAGTGAGGGGGCTCCTGGGTTCCTGGGATGGGGGTGGTGGCTCCATCGAGGTCCCTGGCTGTGGATGTATGCCCCCCATCACATCGACCCCCCCAGGGATGCCCGACGACGCAGTTGTCCACAGGATACACAGGGCCATCTCCTCCTCGGGGGGTAAGGGATGGTGCAGAGCTGCTGCCTCCACCTGTTGCTGCTATTTGTTGCCTATTTGCAGCTGCCTTTTTCTTTGCAAGACTGGCAAAGTCCTGCCACTTTTTGCGGAGATCCGCTCCAGATCTCCTGGTCCCCGACACAGCGGCCATCTTGTCCGCTATTTGTGCCCACACCTTCTGCTTTTGCAGGTTGGTGAGGGCACCTTTGAAGCGGTCAAATATAACACCTTTGTGCGCCTCTATTTCCTCTATTAGGAGGCGCACCTCATCGGGCCTGAAGCTCTGCATTCGTCTTCTATCCATTTTTCTTCTCTCCAACACCGTCCTTGTTGATTGTGGCCATTATATAGACAAGTCATCTCACGTGAGCAATTACAACGAAGGTTAATTAAATCACCTACATTTCATCCCAAAATATTTTTTTAATTTAGCATGCTGTTGTGAAAGGAGATGTGGTAATGGAGATGTGCATTAATTTCAGAAAGAAAATTACTGTTTTATTTAGGACACTTCCTTCCGTAGACGCCCTTAAGAGCGTCTTAAGAGCAGTGCACGCGCATTCACGCTACGAGCATGTTCGGGGAACAGTCGGAAAAACCAAACGAACGATCGTAAGATGAATCGTAGAAAACCCTCTTAAGAGCGTGTCTCCGTCGTTATCGGGGAAGTGGGCCCTGGCTCGTCAGGCTAGGTTGAAGCAGCCTAAGGTTGAAGTGGACCTAAACACTGTTTCACAAGTGCTGTAGTGGTGTCCATATTGTAGGCCTAAACCAAACTATTTGTAACCCAAAACAATTCACAAAGATTTAGACTGCTTGTCTTTTTCGAACTTCAGAGCGCTATTCTCAGTGTCAGATTGAATTTACAAACGCACCCTAAATTTTACGCTCGTTTTACTACATAGTGTGCTCATTTTACTAAATCTTCCACACTTTTTTGCACAAAAAATAGCACAATTTTGCTAAATGCTCAGAAAATGTAGCTGTATGTCCATGATTTAGTAAAATGAGGATACTATTTAGTAAACCGGGCACACAATTTACTAAATTTGTGCACAGAATCTAGTAAAATGAGAGGACGATTTAATACAAACGACCACACATTTTAGTGAAATGAGTGCACATTCATCCAAAATAGCTGAAATAAATAAAATATATATTTAGAATTATAGCTTGGGTCTTGAGGATGTCAGAACCTTGCCTGGGGACAATAATTAAATGAGTGTTGGCTAACAATCTCCCAACACCTGGTGTCCATTGGGATGGACATTAAACTTTGAAAAAATCCTGTACTACACTGTTATGAAATATATTCAAACTAACTTCAGATATTATCACCTGCAATGGTTAGAATTATACAGAGTGCAAATTGGTTAGGCTATCATAAACGTAAATTCATATTGATGAGGGAAAAAAGATGCTTACTCCTGTTCCTATCTAGCTTCAGAGCCATGCTTGTGTTGTTTGATGTCTGAAGTGCTCTCAGATCAAGTTACAGGTCATAACTGCATACTGATTGGGTCATCAGGATCCAATCAGTAGCAAAGCATAATTAAAATGGTGAAACCACATATTTTCATTGGTTTAGACCCAAAAATATATCATGTCCATTCCAATGGACCTGGGGTCCAAAAGGGTTAACTTTTTAAATGCATCTGAAAATTATATGTTTTGCAACAATAAGGTTGCAAAGGTCTTGGGAAAGCTCTTTGCTTTTACCCATCATGAAATGTGGACAATGTCCAAACCAAAATGTCAAAAAAGAAAACTCATATAAATTGCAAATACCCAAAGGATCACACTGTAATGAAAATAGATATTTATAGAATATTCTTTACCACACCCCTCCCTCCCCCATTGGCACTTTGTGTCCATTTGTGAGCCTCTGTTTACATTAGATAAATCAATACATGTGCATCTAAATACCTGTCTGTCTCTCACTTTCCTTCTGTCTGACTGATAGATAGATTACATCAGTGGTTCTTAAACTTCTTGTCTGGTGACCCCCGAAAAACATGGACCAAGTCTTGTGACCCCCTTCTTTCCAACCGGCAAAATTTGGTTTTCAAATGTTGCGAGATGGGCAATGGAAGCAGAAGCAGACATTTTTTTTCTCTCATTGGTAGGTTATGTCAACACCAAAGGCATTAAAGCAACACCAAAGGGTTTTTTGTACCTTAAAATAATGTTTCCAAAATTGTTTCCGTGGTTCATCAACTCGTAACAGGGTGAACGGCACTTCTGCATTCGCTTCGCGGCCCTCTATCGGCTGTAACCGCACTATGTAAGTTTGCCAGATCGGGTAGCGGGTTTGTAGTTCGATGGAATGAGACATACTGCAAGAAACTACAAATTTGACTTGCATGATGTTGCAATACATCGTACTTTCATAAAATCATGCAACATATACCTTGTCTATGAACATCGTTATTTGCAAAGCCGTTGCTGGATAAACAAATAGCGTGCGTGCGACAGAGGAAAGGTTCTTTGGTGTTGCTTTAATGTCAATGGCAGCCTTTGACAACCTGATTTATATTACATCCAAATGATAACTAGCACTCATCCAATGTATAACTGGAACTCCTGTGGCAAAAAAGACTGCATAGTGTTCTGTCACTAGTAAGCTTATGTACAGCATCTTCAAGTTCATCATTGCAAGAGGCGCTGGCAAATATTTGAGTTTGCGTTAACAGAGTATCCACTTTCTGAGGAACACTGTGAATTGGAAGCCTATATCTAGGGCTACTGAAAATCCCAGTTTTTAAAACAAACAGGTTGGTCTAAAAACCTTTAGGAAAATAATAATAACAATTCACACTGCAAATCATTTTGTGACTCCTCCAATATGTTCGGCGACCCCCAGTTTAAGAACCACTGGATTAGATTACAACCAAACTATTGATTGCACCTATTGATTCCAACCAAATTAATGCTGAAGTGGCCTACTGGTTAGGGCTTTGAACTTGTAACTGGAGGGTTGCTGGTTTGAACCCCGACCAGTAGGAACGGCTTAAGTGCCCATGAGCAAGACACCTAACCCCTGCTCCCCAAGTGCTGCTGTCCCCATATTTTTTTGTTTTTCAATGGGAAAGATATTTTTTTGGTGAAGCAAGATTCACTGTGCTTCACCTGTAATCTTATTTAGAAAAAGCCTCCTCTAGTGTGTATTTCTGTTTCAAAGCTATGATTATTATAATATTTTTTTGTTTTTCTAACATCAGCTATGTGTTTTCTAACATCAGCTAGGGGGGAAAGCTTGCTAGCGGTCTCCCCACCACGGGCTAACGTTAGTGACTCGCTGAGTCCTAGCAAGATGGATTCGACGGAAGTTTCAGGCGATGAGCATCGTTGACATAGAGATCGCAACTTAAAGGATTTTTTACAGTTTTTTGAAATGAGGACCTATGAGTGAATGCAGAGGGGAGACCAAGAGACGTCCTGTGAAATTAACACAGTTGGTGGGTGCTACGGTAAGGATAAACTTGTTCCATGTAGAGAAAGGCGTTCCTAAAGCCACTCATTGGTACATGTTGTACGGGTGAGTGTACGATGATTTACGAGACATCTCGAAAGCAGCATATGCATTAGAAAGTGCACCTTCTCAACGTAGCCGTCCTGTCACTGATGTGTTATTATAACATTAGCCTATGTTATGGATGTGTTATAAAGTCTTGGCTTCCCATTTTAAATCCTCAACTTTGTCAAAGACAATTCAGAACAATCTGATTGAAGCTAAATTTCAACTACCATTTAAAAACGAAATAGACACTGATTGATTCAGAAAAAAATCTAGGATTATTCAGTGTATCAGGAGGCAAATGTCAAGTGGATTTTTACTTTTGTAGAGAAGGAAGGCAGTGACAGAAACAAACTGGTTGGTCAAACAAATGCCAGAGCAGCAGTCATGGTATAATTTCTTAATGTATCCCAGAGGCAAGAATGTGTCTCTTAATAGGCTACTGAATTTGACATTGGCCATTTGTGGCCTGTAGGCTACTTTGAGATGGTGGTAAACAGGTCTTGATTTCTCAACAAATTACTCTGAGCTCTCTGACTGATCACACAACATAGCTTTGAGTGCTGAGTGTGTTTCACTAATTCACGGATTGGGATAAATGCAGAGACCAAATTTCCCTCACGGGATCAAAAGAGTATATATACTTATATATACTATATATAACCGCACTTATGTATCTGTCTGTTTCTGTTTCTCATGGTCTGCTAGGGGCTAACGTCCAGCTGCTGTGTGTCTCCACGTGGCTGCTGGCCACCGTGTGGTCCGTGCTGCCACTGTTCGGCTGGGGGGAGTACGTGCCCGAGCCTTACGGCCTGTCCTGCACCATCGCCTGGCGTCGCTACCACACGTCAGTCAAGGACGCCGTCTACGTCATCTGCTCATTCGTCTGCTTTGTGCTAGTGCCCGTGCTGCTCGTCGTGGCCTCGCAGGTCATGATCCTGCGCAAGGTCTATCACATCTCCTACTCGCTGACCATGCATGGTATCCACAACAACCTCAAGAACACAGAGAAACGCCTGGCCGTGGTGAGAGAAAGAGAGAGAGAGAGAGTGAAAGAGAGAGTGAAAGAGAGAGATGTAAAGAGAGATGCTGCACTGGACTGTGTATACTGTATTCCTACAGTAACAAAATGGTTCTACTGTACAGTTGGGTGAAACATTATGGTTCTACAGTTGGGTGAATAAGACTGTTGATGAATGTAGCAGTTGGAAAAGCTAAGATGGGCTGATTGATGAAACGATGATGGCAAAGTATAAAATGTTGCACTCCATGTACAATGTGCTCTACAGATACATATAGATTTAGCAGTCAATGTCGGTAAATGAATGTATAAAATGTGACTTGTCTTGGCATTCTATCTATCTATCTATCTATCTATCTATTCCTTAGATGTTCTTCTGCATCAGCATGGGTTTCATTGTGGCCTGGACCCCATACACAGTGGTCTCCTTCCTCTACATCTTCCACAAGCAGGACACGTACATGGCCCCGGCTGGCTTCGTCTTCCCAGCACTCTTTGCCAAGTCCTCCCACGTCTACAACCCTGTCATTTACTTCTACTTCAACAAAGCCTTCCGCCAGGAGCTCAAAGTCATGCTCCGGTCCCTGTGTCCAGGAATGGTGTCTAACCGCGTCGAGGTCCTCCCCGCACCGGTCAACCAGGGCCCCGTCGTGCCGGCCATCCAGATCCAGCTGCAGGAGCTGCAGCAAGGGAGAGTCAGGCGAGCGGACGGTGGCGTCGGCGGCCGAGTCCGTGGGGTGATAAGCCTGGTGAAGTCGCACAGCCACAGCGAGAAAAGCTGTAAGAGTTCCTCGTCTGCCGGGAAGGAGGGCCCGCTGTGCCCCTCCTGCTGCATTCCCAAGAGCCGGGTGGCACCGCTGGTCCCAGGGCCCGGCTCCGTGCACGAGTTCCTGCCCATCTCCAGCTGATCCAGCAGAGGGCGCTATGAGGTGTGCTGTCGGAGGGCAGGAGGGCTCTGGGCCCATGTTGGATTACTGGGTCGGGCAATTGACCTGGAGTCTGCCCCTAAAAAGTGGCTTGCAGTCAAAGTGACTGTGCTGCTCAGGTTGGTGAGAGAGCTTGAGAGCTTCACAAGACAATGACAGGGGCAGCACAAGCTTAGGTTAGAAAACCATCCGTCCACAGTCTTGAATTATTTATTGAACAACAGACATTACATTAGTATGTTGCATTATTACCTTCACCTTACTGAAGTTATCTTGATGCATCTGTCAACATTTTTCTATTATTAGATACTATTTATGGTCTACTAGTGTCAAAACTGCTAGAGAATGTTGTACCCACAAGTAAGCCAATATTTAGAAGAACTGCTCTCACATCTTCAGTGGCGTTTTCTCCTGGAAGCCAAGGGAAGCAGGCTCCCCCTATCTTTTCCGACAATCGCTGTTGTAAATAAAACATTTAATCGTTTTACGGTTTTGTTCATTCTTGTTGTGCTGTCATCTCCCGAGTGAAACAGCGCCCCCATAAATTGTATGTAGTGAATGTGGTGACAGTATTACACTCCCGTCGTCTCCAAGTGGGAGTTGGAATCACTAAAGTAACATGTACATTTAAAAATGTTTAAGATGTCACTGTCAAACTGTCATTCATCAGCACCATAGAAAGGGAACCCATCCTCCTCATCTATCCCTTCCTGTCTATCAGTCATTTCAGGGTCCCCGCGGATCCTTAAAAAGTCTTAAATACAACTTTCGGTTTTTAGGGCCTAAAGTCTTAAATTGTCTCGAATGTCTTGAATTTTTGAAAGGGAGGTATTACATTTTCGTATGGGACCGCCGAGCAAGTGAAATGTCTCCCTCCGGTTTTGTGTATTTATTTTTAACCGCACTTGACCAGTGTACCTTTTGGGGGAAGCATTTGTTCTGTGTGGGTGTCATCTGCATTCTGTAGATCAAGAAGTAGAAGGCTATAAGTGTAGTGGTTGCGGAGTGAAGATGTTTTTCACGTGTGTATCACTAAAGGTGTGAAAACGGCGAGAAAAAATATGCCTGTCTCTTATCCAAAGTTCAGAGGTGGATAAACTGAGTTTATTTGCGTTTAGCCTCCACTACATCCCTGAACCTAAGGGATTGACATTTTCATTAAAGCAGTTATTTTAGAGTGCATTACACCTTTGGTCGGCAATATTGGGCTTAAGGAAGCTTTGGTGTTGAAGATCTTGATTGGAAGTTGTTTATTATTTTTGTCCCTGAAGTGGAGAAAAATAATTGGCTTGTTGATATGTGGGTGTGTGATTGTGACAATAACAAGCAGAGAATGGCATTGATTATTATATCTCCTGTTGCTATGCTCTTTTCAAGTGCAGGCCTTTCATGAGAAATCAGATTTCACCCGCTCAATGTGAGGCGTGTCTGGAGCCTGTGACTCGAGAACAAAAATTGGATGGTGACATGCTTGGAAACACAGAAATATGACTTTCCCGACAAGACAACCTGTTTATTTTTGTCATTATTGTTGAAAGTTTTATTGTGATTAGACTATGTCCACTGTTAAACATGTAAACAGAATTTGAATCCACAAGATAGGCATCATTTCTTGTCTGCACTTTCTGAAAATGATTGCATTTCTGAAGAATAGTTTGCTTTCTTATTTTGTACAATCTTTAAGATTTGAAAAATGAAGTTGTCTTTAAAATTCTGAAGTTACTCAAACAATATCAAACAATATTTGTCAAAATCTGACATTTAAATGTTCTGCTCTGTTTCTCATGATCATTTTTACAAAAATAAATGCCCATAGTGATGACTGTCCATGGATTTTTCAAAAATCTAAAATATTTTTTGCTAATTGCTAAAATAATAAGCAATGGCAACAAAATGTGATAGGGAAGTCACAAGCATACGAGATTCAAAAAAAGTTATTGAATACTGCTTTAGACTCCTATACATTTAATGTACAAAGGCAACGTTTCGACCCTGCTGGGTCTTCTTCAAGCAAATGAGTGTTGCGGACATTATACAGCATATATAATACACTGTATATTTTTTTTCACATGCATGCACGCTCAATATTGTTTCTGATTTTCATTGTGACAGTGACGTGCTGAGTGACTTTGTCCTCTGGTTAGCCCCACAGCCACATCCATGTTCTTCCTTCAAGCCTTTCATAGTTTTCAGCGTATTGTTCAGTTCCTAGAGCTGCCGTACAAGTAGATGGCTCTTCACATAGTCCATGATGTCCTCTGTATATAGCCTTTGCCTCTCTCTTCTGCACAGGTCTATCTTTCCTACTGTTCTTTAACCTACTTTCTTTTCCCTTCTCTATATCCCTACATTCATTTTGCTTTTCTATGCTCAGCAGTCCAGATAAATGAAGTTGCCCTTCAGTTCACCTATTCCATATACCTTCTAATTTCCCATCTATACATTCAGATTCATACTTTCTCTACATGTCCCTTAAACACCCTGGATTCTCTACCCCTCTAGGTAGGTTAATAGCTTTACTCTTACTGCTCCCCATATCAGTGTCCCCTTGATATTTATTTCCAATTACCTTATCAGATAGGCTACCCAATGTTCTCAGGCTTATTTTGCGCATAACCAAAATTACTACCTACACATAGGCAGTAAAGCCACTATCACTGGCAGGAAATAGTGCACTCTTCCACCTCAGCCTTAGGCAGGAAAACCCTCTACTGCCATCACAGGTAGGAAAACCCTCTACCTCTATTATAGGTAGGAAAACCCTCCGCCTCTATTATAGGTAGGAAAACCCTCCGCCTCACCCTTAGGCAGGAAAACCCTCTACCTCCATCACAGGAAAACCCTCTACCTCCATCACAGGTAGGAAAACCCTCTACCTCCATCACAGGTAGGAAAACCGTGTACACAACCACTACCCCTCTCATGGGTAGTACAGGCCTTTCCCTATTTTACCAACTTCAAGTGTAAAATCAGGCACTCACCACCAAGTTGTCTGTGACCACCAAATCCAGTCGTTACCGTATCCAAGACACAGGAGGATTCCCTCTGGCCAGGCTGGGTGCCGCAGAGCAGTATTTGTTGCTGATGACGGCCTTCTCCCAAGATCACAAAGAGATCTCCCTGCAGTCAACATGGTTGGGGTCCTACGCCGTTGGTCCTCCTCTCTGTGCCTCAAAGATAGGTATCCCATCCTCGTCGCCATTTTATGTGGCCAAAATTAATCCAAGACAACTGGTGTGAGACTGCAGCTTTATTCATGATACCGGGAGCATGTTACCCACATGAAATGTCAAAGTGACAAACCCACCCATCTGTGGGTGAAGCCAACTCTTATACTCTTAACACACACCCACGGAAAATCACAAGTCGTCACCCACCAGTGATCATCTAACCATCTGTTTTTTTAACAGAGATAAGAAATGTTTACAACCCCTAAATCCTGATGGTCACCATCAGTTTGATGACACAGGGGTTATCTTAGCACTCCTAAGTCAAAACATTCTTACAGAATGGTTTCAGATGACACAGGGGTCAGAGTCAGAGGATGGTAACCAGATTTCACTACATATATGTAAGGCATACTAAACATTCAATGAGAGACATATAAAAATGATCCCACACAAGATTTAGTGGAATCCCTGTTCCATACGGTCTCGCATGCAAGCAGATTCCTTAAAATGCGCCGCTGACTATCAAAATACCTATGCACTGTTTAAAGTTGTGCTGCTTGCTGTTAAAGGGAATGACAGATGTAATTCTCATTGGTTTAAAGGATGTTACACCCAAAACACACCCATGACTGATTAAGAAACATAAGAACAACCCTTTTGCGCCCGGCGCCCAGCGATTGATCACAGAATAACACAAGTGAATATGGACTGGCCACGCCTTTAGTGTCAATAAACTTTGCGCCTCTGACCATCCGTTTCTGATTGCCAAAATAGGGTTGATAGGCTTTCATCTTTTCTGTTATTTCATATGAATGTGAAGGCTTCTCCAGGAGCTGGTGATACGGAAAAATAAAAGGAAGGACCTAAGGACCAAAGATTCTAGAATCTTTGCTAAGGACCTAAGGACCAAAGATTCTAGAATCTTTGCTAAGGACCTAAGCTAAAGAAGAACCTTAAGGCTGCAAAATCTTTTAAATGGAGTTTATAATATTGAGATGTCTTCCATGTTCTCACACACACACACAGACACTAGGTGAGCTAGGTGACTATTAGGTAGAAATACCTCCGACTACAGGTAGGCCTAATAATGTTAAAGGAACACGGCAACATTTTGGGAAATGAGCTTATTCACCGGTTCCCCCAGAGTTAGATAAGGTGATATGGTGATGAAATGGTGATGTGGTGATGAAATGTTTTGAGAAACTGATCCGGAGCCACATCATATAATTCATCCCTCCAACCCTCGACTCACACCAGTTTGCACAAGGCTAACAGGTCTACTGATGACGCCATAGCCACAGCCCTCCAGGCTGCATTGTCTCACCTGGAGCAGCAGGGGAGCTATGCGAGGCTACGCTTAGACTTTACTGTAGCTCTGCTTTCCACCATCACCTTAACACAATCCTACCCCACAAACTGTTGGACATGGGACTTCTACATTCTACCTGCCTATGGATTAAAGATTTCCTTTCAGACCGCACTTAGAGGGTAAAAGTGCGCCCCCACACCTCCACAGCACTCAGCCTCAGCACTGGCTCCCCACAGGGCTGTGTGTTGAGCTCCCTGCTCTATACCCTCTACACCCACGACTGCACTTCTGCCCACCATAGCAGCACCATCGTCAAATTTGCAGACGACACCACGGTTGCGGGGTTAATCTCCGTGGGGGCTGGGGGTTCAAGTCTACCTACATGAGGTGGAACGGTTAACGTTATGGTGCAAAGACAACAATCTGCTCCTCAATACAGCCAAGACCAAGGAACAGAAGGTAAATTAGGTAAAACTATCACCAGTTAACATGAACATGAAACATGAATCGAGATCCGTAACACCAGGATGCAGATGGTGGTGGTAATGCACTCCATTTGCAAAAAAAGCTCACCGAAAAAGAAGGGTTATTCTCTGGCCTGTTCTGCTTCTAAAGTTAGTTTTTTTTTTTTGACAGCATTGCAAATGAATGTTTAAAAACACACAGTAATGGCCTGTAAATTATAGGCCTTTTATTTTACTTTATTTGAAAAATTTAAATGTTTTAACAATTTTAAGACATTTTTAATCACAATCAAAGAATCAACATCCATGTTGGACAGGCCTAACAGCAGCATTAGAGTCTGTGGGGAGTCTACAACTTCAGACTCACAGTCACTTGTACCTTGAGTCACATTACATCCATATTCTTATGTTAAAGAATGGAGAGAGGATCATGCTTTTAGGAGAGACAGACTGATGCAGGCGGCCACCTCGCCCATCTCTCCAGTGGTGTGACTGTGTGTCTGGAAGCAGTGGCACCGGTGTACGTACCATATTATTTATTCCTGCAGGCAGTGTTGAGTAACAGAATACATGTACCGGCATTACGTATTCAGAATACAAAGAGTAACTATATTCCGATACAGTTACAAGTTAAATAGTTGGTAGGCCTATTTAGAATACAGTTACATTGTTGAAATCAATGGATTACATGACGATACTTCTCTATTTCATCTTCTTCTGAAGTTTATTCACTCTCTAAATAAATTAAGGCAACTCCATTTCCCAGAAGCTCCTGAAAGCAATCTTTGATTTCCATGTTTAAATCAATGGATTATGGAAATGACTGTTTGCACAGCAAATTAGGAGTAAAGTAGATAGATGGATAGATAGATAGATAGATACTTTATTGATCCCCAGGGGAAATTCAAGGTCTCAGCAGCATACATACAAGACAAACACATTCTTTAACAGCAGAAGAGTAATTAAAGTATATAATATAAAAACACAACTAAGCAGTAAGGACAGTAGAAGATAAAGAATATGCTAAATATACTAAAATACAAATTATACTAACACTTAATACAATATATAAAAATATACTAAAATACAAATAACAAAATTACAAATTATACTAACACTAAAAAAAAAAAACAGTATCCACATAGTGGTGATTAATAAATCAGAGGCGCTTGCAATGACTGAGGCAGGGACTGAGCCTGTGATTCTCTGTGCATAGTAAGGTATGGTAAGGTGCTCTAAGGTGCTCTGTGTGAATGAGTGTCATGGTGGTAGTGCAATGGTGATAGTAGTCATGGTGATAGTGCAAATGAGTAAGTCAACAGTGCAACAATGCAGAAATAAAGTAAAGGAAAGTCTATATATCTATATATTTAACTATTTAAGAAAATGTATAAGTGTGGCCACAGTTCGGCTGTGGCATGGAGGGGGGGGGGGGTTATGCATATGTGCTAATGTGCTAATATAGCATAAACAGTGAGGCATAAAGACAGTGGTACAATTGGCTAGTGGACAGACAGTACCAAACATGGAGGGATGAAGAGGCAGACAGACTATGCAGAGATCTCTCCTCTTCCCTTAAGTGAGGCATTGAACAGTTCAATGGCCCTGGGGACAAATGACTTTCTCAGTCTGTCAGTTGTGCAAGGCAGTGAGCGAAGTCTCCAGCTGATCAGGCTCTTCTGTTTAACAATAGTGCTGTGGAGTGGGTGACACTCATTGTCCAAGATGTTGATCATTTTGTTCAGGGTCCTTTTGTCAGATAGTGAAGTGATACACTCCAGTTCAGCTCCCACTACAGAGCCAGCTTTCCTTACCAGCCTGTCAATTCGCCCCACATCCTTCTTCCTTGTGCTTCCACCCCAGCATACTACTGCATAGAAGGGCTGGCAACAACAGACTGGTAGAACATCCTGAGGAGCTTACTGCACACATTGAAGGACCGCAGCCTCCTCAGGAAGTACAGCCTGCTCTGCCCTTTCTTGTAGAGTGCATCAGTGTTGGCTGACCATTCCAGTTTATTGTCCAGGTGGAGACCCAGATACTTGTAGGTGCTAACCACCTCCACATTGACCCCATCAATGTGAACTGGTAGCAAAGTGGGCTTAGACCTGCGGAAATCCACCACTCTCCTTGGTCTTTGAAGTGTTAAGTTGAAGATGATTGAGTTTGCACCATTGCACAAAGTCCTCCACCAGGCTCCTGTACTCCTCCTGCCCGTTCCTGATACACCCCACAATTGCAGTATCATCAGAAAACTTCTGCATGTGGCATGACTCGGTGTTGTAGCAGAAGTCAGATGTGTACAGGGTGAACAGGACTGGAGAGAGCACAGTTCCCTGTGGCACTCCGGTGCTGCAAATCACAGTGTCAGAGAGACAGTTCTTCAGTCTGGCGAACTGTGGTGCATTTCGGTCAGGTAATCTGTAATCCAGGTTACCAGGTGGCGTCCACACCCATCTGCAAGAGCTTGTCTCCCAATCTGAGGGGCTGGATGGTGTTAAAAGCACTTGAGAAATCAAAGAACATGATTCTCACAGCACTTTTCCCCTTGTCCAGGTGGGAATGTGTCCTGTGTAGAAGATAAGTGATGGCATCGTCCCGCCCACTTTCTCCTGGTAAGCAAACTGTAGCGGGTCTAGTGCATGGCGTGCCTGGGGGTCTGAGCATGCCTAAGACCAATGGCTCCATTGTCTTCATCACATGTGATGTAAGAGCGACAGGTCTGTAGTCATTAAGCTCACTAGGGTGTGGTTTCTTAGTAAGTGGAGGTAACTCCTGTTCCTCACTGATCGCGGTTACTGATGTCTGTTCAAAGGATATTTTCCCAAGTATTAATAGCTCAGGCTACTTCGGCCAATCGGTTACACAATTTGCTAATCAATAAACAGAGCCTAGTTCACGTGTTGATTACCAATTAAACCAATCTCTAAAATAGGCACTGCATTCTAAGTTTTTTATTCTAACTTAAAATAGCTTTATGGATTATTTTTTTTTCTAATTAGATCTACATTTACGTTTTATTATATTATATGGTGCAGCCTCTGAAGAATTATTCTTGCGAGTAGGCTAGCATATTTTAACATGCGGTTTTTGATTGTCATTACGCGATCACGTTCATTTTGAGAGCACTGATATACAGTAGGCCTAGCCTAGATAATGTTTACATTTACAGGTCATTTGCGTTCCACCTGTCATATGCGCCCCTCACTTGTACTGGGTTGATGCCACCGAAAAATCTCACAGGCACTAATATATTTTCTGGCTACGCCCTTAAAGGGACACCAGGCAACGTTTTCGTGTTAATTAATCATCTTCGTAAGTCGGTATATGGTTAAATGACTCATTACGGGGCGAATGAAGGCTCTCTCGCCCGCCCCTACTGCCTGTAGGAAGAATATCCCACTTGCAAGTTCGGTGTATCCTACCGCCCGACCCGAAGCAGGATCAGTTTACAGCACAGAGGCAGGCTAGCGAAATGCTAGAGATTGTTGCAAACGTGTGTATAATGGCAGTGCCGGCGAAGAAGCAGCGAAAACCCTTGGCGGAAGATGCAAAGAAAAGGAAAAGAGCTTCAGACCGAGCGAGGAGGAGTTTTGTAGAGCATCAGGCCTGCCTGGTGTCCCTTTAAAGTAGCCTATTTATTTAGTTTGTTTTAATTAGCCTAGTCGCCTGCTGTACAGTAGTTTTAGTGGTCACCTTGTTATTTTAAAGTTGTATCAGGTAGCTTAGTTGACTTTACATTTTCCTATGTGGGCCTAACACTTCAGCCATTTGGAACAGAAGAACACACCAGAATAGGCCTGTTTAGTAGGCCTAAGCAGGATTTGATGGCGCATTCCTACACTTATAAAATGCAATTCAATCGCGGAAGTAATCTAAGTATTCAGAATCGTTACTCAGATTGAGTAGCGAAGCGCGAATCGTTACAGATTACATTTTTGGGCATGTATTCTGTATTCAGTAACGGAATACGTTTTGAAAGTAACCCTCCCAACACTGCCTGCAGGCACCCTTGTCTGGAAACAGGAGATGTTGGCCTACTTACAGTATAGTGAACGTGCAACTCCCTGCGGGTCACAGGCTCTAGACCTATTAAAGGGGAACTATGCAGTTTGTTTAGCCTAATTTACCTAACTTCACAGCTTTGGCTTTGAAATGGAATGGTCATTGGAATGGTTATATGAGTTTTTCTGGGGCGAATGGAGGCCACCTTGCTTCCCCCTAGCGCCTGTGGGCAGAAAAAACACCCTTGCAACTTTGGGCCGGTGGGCTGACTGACTCAGAGATAGAAAGTCTCGCAGCCTCGTTATGTAACAAATTGCTTTACTGCACTACACACATACACGCCAGGCACCGTCTAGAACAAGGTAGCAATGGAGTTTCTCAGACATTCGTTATGGCAGAGCCAGCAAAAAGAAGCAGAAAGCAAGTAAACCATTGTCGGAGGAACAGGGAAAGAAGAAACGAGGAAACAGCAGACTGAGCCATTGAGGAGTGTTGAAAAATATATACTCTGAAGCTGTAGGGGGAGCTCTGTGGAGAAACCTGCAAGCAAAAAGCGAGAAAACAGCGAAGAAATTGCCAAAACTGCATAGTTTCTCTTTAATAATCACAGCACGTTCAGCAGTGTCCTGCTCTTTCCACTTAGAGTAGAACAAACTTCTCAATATGATGGTGGCAAATTATTTTTTCAATGCTGTGAACCATAAGGGAAGTAAGGATGTTAATTTAATCTCTTTTTAAATAAGCCAATACTTTATTTTACATTATGCTTGCTCTAATAATAATAATAATAATAAACATTAAACATTAGCATGAAAACATCTAACACTATTACACAAACTGAACACCAGCAGACCTTGTTCAGTATGTTATATCTGACAAATCCTACAGTACATTCTGCATTTGTCTTGTCTGTTACTTAATGTTCTAGTTATATAATGTTGTGATTTAACAATCCCTCTCTTACACTCTAATGCTTGCTTAAAGCTCTTACACTCTCTTAACAATCCCTCTCTTAGCACTCAAAATAGCAGATAAAGGGGTGACCTTGAGGTTTTGACAGGACAAGAAAACTCAGCAGAAAAAAAACACACTCAGACTCACATCAGGATGTGTGAGGACCTTTCTTTCTCTAGGTGTGAAAGGAATAAATTGGTTTTCTTAAAGGCAGCGTTGTGTTGAAAGAGACAGCGGGCGGCCTATAGTTCCATTGGTAACAACTGTACCGTAAGACACATAAACAAGCTCTTCGCAATGAAAGACTAACCCCTATCAGAGGACAGCTGGAACATGCTAGGTTAACATTGCTAATCCCTTCGTCCCTTCTGTCCATTAACAACATGGTGTCCTATAGATTGTATGCTGAAGATGGTTCCATTTCCAGCAGGAAGCTTTTACCACCTGTGCTCCAGGGACACATTAGGTGATAAGGATCCACAGAAACATCCACGCTGAGGATGTTTCTGCTGGCAGAGGCAGAGCCAATTGTTTTTTTTCCAGGTCGTGACCCAATCAGATATACTGCTGGAAAAAAAAATCCTTCCTTTTCCTGGGAGGTTCACTGTAGAAAAGACCCAAGCCAACAAAACCCACTGATAATCTTTGTGTGTGTGTGTGTGTGTGTGTGTGTGTGTGTGTGTGTGTGTGTGTAAAACAAAAGCTGTATGGACTCAAATTTAAATTTGGAATCTGGGCCCATTATATTCCCAGAGCATTTTTCAGCAATGCTAAATTGAAGGGTAGAAATCGAATAGCTCAACTAGTAAAATTGGCTGACCGTCGACATTGTAGACACAAAACGCTGGGTCTTGAGAGCAGATGATTGTTTTGGACGAGGGGGTTCAGACAGCCAATAGGCTGCCATTATCTGGAACAGGAAGGAGTTCAGCACAGTTATGTAACTGTAATTGCTCATTATAACCCTTTTGGTGTTCACATCATGACTTTGGTACGCCCCAGATTGGCTTTGCCAATCGTCAGACAAAATAACATCATATTAACGGCTGCGTAAGTGCTGAGCATAATTTCCCTGAGTTCTTACACAGAACACCCTCACAGTACGTTGCCAATCGGCATATTCATGCTTGATTTCAGACCTGTTATGCATCAGCTAATTTATTGCAGGAAAATTCCATCACGCCTTATTTGACACATAAGGTGGAGAATTGCTTGGATAACTTCCTGCTTTAATATAGATTTATGCCTAATCTCTTCTTGGTTAGATAACACTGCAGGGCTTTGATGAATTTGCTGGTGAATGTTACGCCAGTGACAGGCCAGCCTGTAGTGTGTTACATAATACAGACATAGTGAAAGACTCAGAGCTATGCTGTTGTGATGTGTTTGATCCGGGCATGAGGAATCTAGCAACCTCAATCTATGGCAAGCATCTTATGTAGATCCTTTTCTGATAACATTGCCCCCCCCCTTTCCCTCTCCTCCCGCACCTCTCTCCCTCTCCTTCTCTGTCCTATGCAAACAGATGAAGAGTGTATCTCTGTGTTATTGTCTTTGAAGTATGGAGGTTCCACTGGATGACTCCCATATCCCCGGCATCTGGTCATCCCATGCTGTCTGATTGACAGTAGGGGTAATGTGGGGCTGTATTGATGTTAAAGGATGTGATAAGTGTCATGCGTATCAAAGTGATTGATAATGACTGACTGACTATTATTGTGTTACATGCTTCAAATTTAAAGCACTTTGAGCTGCATTCTGTGTATGAAAGGTGCTATACAAATAAAGCTTATTATTATTATTATTATTATTATTATTATTATTATTATGCAATTCTCTCACAGGCCCCAGTCACCTGCCTCCCCCATTGGGTGACTGACAGCTGAGGGTAGCCTGCGTTACCATGGAAGCAGTCTGCCCTTTGGTCACATAAGGCCGGGGTTCTAAATTAACACCCGCCAAATGCGGGATAAAATGATCATTTTGGGGGGTGTTAATAAAAACTTACTATAGCCAGTTTGGCCGGTGATGCATGAGGCATTACATACTGTTCTCGGTCATATATCTCCCTGGCAGTACTTCCTACATTTCCCATGACCACTGTGCCGTAATGCTACGTGATGACGTTTCATACGCCCATTGGCTGCGCGCAGTTTGCAGTGAAACCAGCGCGAGAGACCATGGAAACGAACGGAGCATCTACCAGAAAACACATGGAATTAGAAGAACAAACAGAGACAGAGCAGGGAGCATAGACTGAAAGAGGAGGGAGTTAGCCAGTAAAGTAAAGTAACACAAATACATAACACAAATAGGCCTACATAACGCGTTACGAAATATTAACGCAATTAACGCATTGTGTTTATTTCCTTTGTGGGGGGCTGATGTCATGTAATGGAGGCCACAAAACCTGAAGCAGCAAGATCGTTTATTTTATTGTCTATGGAGTTAGCTGAAGATGGAACGTGAGGAGCTTGTAGGGGAAACTTTTCAGTTGCCTGATCAGTGATTACCACCACCACACACATCACGCACTATAGGGCACCAAAAGACAGAGAAGGGACCAACATTTAGCTAATAATTATAGCTGTACTGCAAACTGTTTTCACTCTTGTTAGAGAAAGTATACAATGTCAACATGCACCAACAGCATGTTACATAAAGATGATACTTTTCGGGTCCTCTCTATAAAGATCCAACTTGAACATAGGCCCTATGCTACTCCATTTAATTGAGAGCGCGTTTGAGCGTGCACGGTAGGGAGAGAAAACGAGTGGCTGGTTCCAGCTGGCTTGTCATTGTTGATGATAATTGATATCTCCTTTTTATTAGGTTAAGATTAAACTAAATGCAGCAGTGGTTGAGACAGACTTATGGGGGCGAGAAGAGGAATGAAGCAGGGGGTGAGGATATTGACAGAGAAATAGATAGATAGATAGATAGATAGATAGATAGATAGATAGATCCGATCCCAAACATGAAATGAAGTGTTTGCACTTTCTGTGTATATTTTGTGGTATGTATTCATGCCAACAATGTTAATAAAATGATCAAATGCATTCAGTGACACTCATCTCATAAACTCATAATTCTCTTATTTTCACTGGGAAAAAATGGCTAGTAGAAATTCTGATTGGCTGGTAAACTAGCCAATCAGAATTTCTACTAGCCATTTTTTTTGGTGATCAAAAATGTTAATTTAGAACCCTGCATAAGGATAGTGTTAAATAGCGGTTTTAATGCACTTTGCAGAGCAGTATATTATTATGCGTACACGTGTGCTACACCATAATATATAGCCTTATAACATGACAGTTAGCATTCACCAGTCTTGCTCAGATCATGACAGCAGGTTTCACCAAATACTTCTCATCATATATCTTCTCTTTTGAATATCTCATGCCCCCCCTTTCTCTCTTGCAATTCAATTAAGACACATCTGTTTAGATTAGATATTTGCAATACACGTTGCACTCCTGACCCACAGTAGCCTACTTGAGAGGCTTGGCGCTGTGGATTTGTTCCTGAACCTTACAGAACTGCTGTTAATTGCAAGGATAGATGTCTCATCATCACCGATGTACCAAAGGATCTGTTAATATCAATATTCCATTATCCGTCACACTACAGCAATGACCCCCTAACACTTAGCTCCAACCCATATTATTATGACTTTCGCACAGCGAATTTCTTCAGTAAAACAATTCCCGGGACACTGAAAGACCGGGGTGCACAAAACTTGTTGGGCATGTAGCCCCACAAGGATGACACGGAACCATTGTTTTTCGTTTTGATCCATTGCCCCCGTCCGTCTCAGAGGCAGTGCTGTAGGAGGCGGCCTGATTCCACATACCCTGCTAATGACAGGGTAAGCCTAAAGCACACCAGCGCACAACATGCGTCTCCACGGCTTGAGGAGGAGGATTCTTTTTTCCTAGTAGGCTATCTAAAATAGGAGAATGTAGTAATCTTTGGTCACACACTGTTAGGAACTGTAGTGTGATTACTGAATTTAGAACAGTAACACGAACAACACGTTACACACCCAACTCTGCAGATGGCTTAATTGAAGGAAACAGATAATTATTAGACTCCTTCAAAATCATTTCAGTTTTAGTCCAGACCCACGGAAGTGAAGGACATTCTCTTTGTGAGAGAAAGAAAGCTATTATAAAGCTAATTATAAAGAAATCTATTTTCTCATCCATTGCCCTGACATACCCATTGTTCCCACAGACTGAGCCATCACAACAAATGACCATCAGACATACCATGAAAAAAAAAAGTCAAAGCACAATTTTGTGTGAATAGTAGACATGAAAATTGTCCTACATTATATTATAGTCCATCTTTTAAATATTAAGTGGGCTGAAGCTTTCACAGGAAGTGGGGGTCAGCACATGAGATTATTTTTAGTGTTGCTGCAGCATGTGCTCTATTCTCCATTTTGTTTTGCTGTTGGTTGGATACGAAGCCTCCGTGTCCAGTTCAGTTCAGTTCAGTTCTGCCCTTATGTGTGTTTGTTTGGTCTGTGAAGGGCAATTAAAAACTCTGGGGGTGAGCAGATGCCGTGGATTGGTTCGGCCACCGACCAGAGATGAAGGGGACTGTGTGTGCTGTTCCCTTTTGTGGAGTAGCCAAAGTGAGATGGTCTCAGTGGCCATCTAGCTGTGTTCTAACATTAGCTGGTATAAGAAAATTGCGGTTGGTATTATCGCAAATGCAATTAATCGTTCAGCCCTAGTTTGGAAGCATAACAGTCAGTCAGCCTGCAGGTAACTAAAGGTTCAGGGATCTTTGAAAGTCTGTAACACACAGCAGCCTTGAGGAACCTTGGACCCATACTTAGTGTGTGGAATTAAAGGTTGTATCAGCAATGGCAGGCCCAAAAAAGGCCCAAACATAAATGATCACATTCAACTAATCTTTCCTAATGATCTGCTAGCTGCCCACCCCATAAGCAGGCTGTCAAAAAACGCGTCTCTGCAGGCAGCCTAGGCTCTGAGATCTGCACACAAAAACAAATGCTACTGTATCAACAAGCATTGCCAACCACTCAAAGGCAAAATAAAGTGTTCCAACCAATAACCGTCGAGATGCACATTCAGGAGAGTTTCAATTGCACAAGAGGGAGGGGGAGGGAGTGGCGAGCTAGCTCTCTGTTTTGTTTGAACATCAACAGAAGTGACGTTACCCAGCCATCGCTGATACAACCTTTAAGACATTAGTTGGGCTAGATAGTCGAGCACGCAAAATCTTTGAAGGGTCTTTAAATCCACACCTACTAGGGACTGCAGCGTGTGCTTTGAAGTCGGCTAGGTGTGGATTCGCCTTAATGCCCACTGGTCCAGCTGACATAAGAGATCTAGATCAAACTAAATCTTTACATAATGCTTCACAGACAAAGTTTAAATGTCAAGTGCTTTACCCATGAGGCAAAGGGAAACTATGTGAATGTGGCATTCCTGGCACAGTGAATGGAAAAAAACTGTAACTTAAAGCTGTAGTTGGCAAGATTGTTTTGAGCATATTCACTGAAACTGACACTATGCTCCGACAGAACAACATAAATCAGCCAGTTTTAGAAAAAAAGGTAACACTTTACTTGACAGTATCGACAAAAGAGTGACATGACACTGTCATGAACACATGACACTGTCATAACACATTAAACCTAACCCTAATCCTAACCCAACCCTAACCATAACTCTAAACCTAACCCTAAACCTAACCCTAATCCTAACCCTTACTTGTTATGACAAAAACCGAATGTCACTTAATAACAGAAGCGTTATGCCATAAATGTTTATGACTTGTTTATGACACGTTCATGACAGTGTCATGTCACTCTTATGTCGACACTGTCAAGTGAAGTGTAACTGAAAAAAACACAGACTTCTACCTCCACCTAGAGCCTGTTATTTGTTTTGCAAAAATCCACAGCTCCCGGTTCTTCTGGTCCAATCAGAGCAGGGCTGTGTGAAATCTTAATGTCAATCACAGTCTGGTGCGCACTGACAAGCATGAACTCGATGAGAGGGTGCTCGGTGGTTGTGGGGGGAGGGGCATAAGAGTTGTAAACATTCAACATTTTGGCTAAGTCCCCTTAATCTGTCAGACTTGCCAACTGCAGCTTTAATTAAGAATGCACTTGCTACTGCTGATTTTTTTATTCAGGTGAGTATTTTATGTTTATCTCCTATAAACAGCCTGATTGTAAATAGGAAAACAAAGACGTATCATCTAAATCCAAGAAGACAGTCTCAGAGGCAGTGCTGAGCAGTGCAGAGCAACTACTCTGATGGTTACCTCTGAAATCAATGTCAATCTATGTTGTGAATAATACATTCATGTTTGGTCTTGAATTAATACTTGTAATGTGGGCAACAGTCTGATCATGGTTCCATCACAATTTAATGAATTTGTGCTTAGTTGTGATTAAAAAAACTACACCGTAAGCTTTTAGGTGTGAGAACCACAAGCCTCACACTCACACCTATCCCACCAGCTATCCAATGACCTGCAAGGCAGGTGGGACAGGCTTGAATATTCAAAAGCGTTGGACTTAAATTAGGGAAAGCTCTCGGAGAAAAGCTCTCTTCTCTTTTGTCTTGCTCTTTTTGCCTTTACTCTTTTGGCCTTTACTCTTTTGGCCTTGTCAGTCCCTCTCTCTGTCTCCCCTTTGTCTTCCTCTCTCTATCTTTCTCTCTATCCCTCTCATTCCCTCTCTTTCTATCCTTTAATATTTGGGTTTGTAATCTTATTTGGTATACTGTTTTATACAGGCACAATGTGCACTGACACTGGATTTTTAGGTTTTCCCCCACCTGCCAAATCCCACTTTAACCACTGAGTATAGCATTCTCACCTGTTGGATTCCATTGTGCCTGTGTCCTTCATTACCTCTGACACACGTCATTACCTCTGAGGTTTTGTTTTAGTCTGCCTGATTGGCAGCAGCAAAAGATGCCACAGTTGTGTTCATGCATATCATATTTTTTTTTGTTGTGATAATTGGGTAACACTTTACTTGACAGTATCGACATAAGAGTGACATGACACTGTCATGAACACATGACACTGTCATAACACATTAAACCTAACCCTAATCCTAACCCAACCCTAACCATAACTCTAAACCTAACCCTAAACCTAACCCTAATCCTAACCCTTACTTGTTATGACAAAAACCGAATGTCACTTAATAACAGAAGCGTTATGCCATAAATGTTTATGACTTGTTTATGACACGTTCATGACAGTGTCATGTCACTCTTATGTCGACACTGTCAAGTGAAGTGTAACTGAAAAAAACACAGACTTCTACCTCCACCTAGAGCCTGTTATTTGTTTTGCAAAAATCCACAGCTCCCGGTTCTTCTGGTCCAATCAGAGCAGGGCTGTGTGAAATCTTAATGTCAATCACAGTCTGGTGCGCACTGACAAGCATGAACTCGATGAGAGGGTGCTCGGTGGTTGTGGGGGAGGGGCATAAGAGTTGTAAACATTCAACATTTTGGCTAAGTCCCCTTAATCTGTCAGACTTGCCAACTGCAGCTTTAATTAAGAATGCACTTGCTACTGCTGATTTTTTTATTCAGGTGAGTATTTTATGTTTATCTCCTATAAACAGCCTGATTGTAAATAGGAAAACAAAGACGTATCATCTAAATCCAAGAAGACAGTCTCAGAGGCAGTGCTGAGCAGTGCAGAGCAACTACTCTGATGGTTACCTCTGAAATCAATGTCAATCTATGTTGTGAATAATACATTCATGTTTGGTCTTGAATTAATACTTGTAATGTGGGCAACAGTCTGATCATGGTTCCATCACAATTTAATGAATTTGTGCTTAGTTGTAGATTAAAAACTACACCGTAAGCTTTAGGTGTGAGAACCACAAGCCTCACACTCACACCTATCCCACCAGCTATCCAATGACCTGCAAGGCAGGTGGGACAGGCTTGAATATTCAAAAGCGTTGGACTTAAATTAGGAAAGCTCTCGGAGAAAAGCTCTCTTCTCTTTTGTCTTGCTCTTTTGCCTTTACTCTTTTGGCCTTTACTCTTTTGGCCTTGTCAGTCCCTCTCTCTGTCTCCCTTTGTCTTCCTCTCTCTATCTTTCTCTCTATCCCTCTCATTCCCTCTCTCTTTCTATCCTTTAATATTTGGGTTTGTAATCTTATTTGGTATACTGTTTTATACAGGCACAATGTGCACTGACACTGGATTTTAGGTTTTCCCCACCTGCCAAATCCCACTTTAACCACTGAGTATAGCATTCTCACCTGTTGGATTCCATTGTGCCTGTGTCCTTCATTACCTCTGACACACGTCATTACCTCTGAGGTTTTGTTTTCGTCTGCCTGATTGGCAGCAGCAAAAGTGCCACAGTTGTGTTCATGCATATCATATTTTTTTTGTTGTGATAATTGGGTAACACTTTACTTGACAGTATCGACATAAGAGTGACATGACACTGTCAAGAATGTGTCATAAACAGGTCATAAACGTTTATGACATAACGCTTCTGTTATTGAGTGACATTCGGTTTTTGTCATAACAAGTTAGGGCTAGGATTATGGTTAGGATTAGGGTAAGGGTTAGGATTAGAGTTATAGATTAGGATTAAGGTTAGGGCTAGGCCCGGGTTCATGTGTCATGACAGTGTCATATGTTCATGACGGTGTCATGTCACTCTTATGTCGATACTGTCAAGTAAAGTGTTACCGATAATTGTCTTTTCTTTTAAATACAATGCATTCCATTTTATTAAAATGGAGTTGACCAATGACCAATTAAGATTGAATCTCGATTGCATTGCCTGAACAGATTAAAGCCTGAACAGATTAAAGGTCTGTGCAGATGCATGTGGACCAACACATACAGCACAACACACCTGGAAAGGCGGATTATTTGTATCCCTTCTACGAATACTGATGGTGCCACGTGGGCTTCAGTTATGCTAGTCATGCTACTTATGCTAGTCATGCTAGGCTAAGCCAGTAAGTAACACCTCACTGTGCCCCTATGTCAAAGATCCTGATACATATTTGATATACCCATCTTCTCTGCCAATACGTCTTCCTCAGTTGCATAAGGACTCATGCCTCATACCACAAATAGGAAAACATCACATACAAAAAAATACTGTTAGGAATAACAAGACACTGTTAGGTAGCCTAGTCCTGAGCAGCAGTGACCTTCTTGTGTAGGCTACATTGGATTGACCTGTTTTTAATGGCAGGATGAAAGAATGAAAATATGTATAGCTTGAAATAAAACAGTAATGTCCAGCCATTGAGGGAACTGCTGATGTGAGTGACATGGAGGGGTTGAAGCAGAGAAGTTAAAGGAAAACACTGATTTTGACAAATGGGAATGATTTCAAACAGGAGGCGAACTAAAGTTACTGTTCCAGAATTCTGTACCTTCATGTGACCATTGTTATTTTCCAGATAACCAACACTGTATGACTGGCTCCACTATCTTGTATCTCACGTTATGGGCCCATAACCAATGTTTTTGTAACACTATGCTAAAAATGGCGTCATCAATCTGCGACTCTGTCAAATCTATGGAAAAGCCCATGGGTGAGAGAACATCAGGGAAAAAGCTATTCGGTGAGGTTTTGTTAGATTGATATATCTTGGAACAGAATACCTACTAAAAGCTGCACTCAAACTTGTGGCACATTCTGATGTCAGTCATAATTTCCTGGACGCCGCTACCAGGCGAGTTATCCTGTTCCTCAACGTTAGTCCATTCCTCAACGTCACATCTACTGTGTGTCATTAAACTGAGCGAGGCAGTACAAACGATGCCCAACTAACTTAGCCTAACTGAAAACGTGTTTAAATCAACTTCACTTCTCTCCATTCATTGTCATAATCATATCAAAGTTAGGCTAAATGTTAATGTGAATAGCAGCAATAGACACAATTTGCTTGTTTTACTGGTTCAAAGGGTAATTTAGATCATCATAGATATGCATTGTTTAATTCTAAAATACAACTTTATCATTCAAAGCAAGTTATTTCTTATTTTTAGGGTTGGTGGGAATGTCGTTGAAGGGACGTGCTGGGGCTCAGGTCAGGCGGAACCCCCTCCCCTTCTACACACTCACACACACATACACATACACACACACACCCTCAAACACGCACACACACTACCCTCCCTCTTTTTTGTCCCTTGTGAGCCTCCATTGTTCTCAGCCTCATTACGAACAGCTGAAGAAGCCGGTCAGCAGAGCTGTTTGATACGCACACACACACACACACACACACACACACACACACACACACACACACACACACACACACAACACACACCTACACAAACCCATAGCATCCCACTCATATACACACAGACAGTCAAAAACACACACACACACACACACACACACACACACACACACATACCACAGCACCTCTTTGTACACCGCTTCTGGGCACCCACATATACTCACATCCCAGAGGCATCTGTGGTCAGTCACCAAACTAGGGCTCCGGCGGAGCACTCTGTAACACACACAGACACACACTCTCACAAGTGTTCCACTGACAGTCGGACACTGAAGTCCTGCTTCGTTTTTAGCGCACAAGGAGTGACAGAAGGACCTTTGCAAGAGGACTCACCTGTTCACATCTCTCTCTCTCACTCGCCAACCATGAGGAGGGGAAGCTACGACGATGCAGCTGCCTCCATCCGACCTGTGAGTACCGTTGTCCCAGATAGCAAGAGGCTGGCGGAGCACTGTCAGTCCATTGGGGGCATAGCTGGCGGTGCACGGCATTTTGCTCATCGGTTCTCTGGCGGTCCGCTGGCGGGTTGCAGACAAATATTTTGCCACTATTGGTCTAAAATCTTTTTCAGTTCTTAATATTTATGACAAGTTAAATTTAAAGAGATGGTGATCCAATGGCGGACCACAAGTGGCACGCCACTGGCGGCATACCACCAGCTATCTGCCAATCTGATTTTGCTATCTGGGTGTGGGTTTGAACCCGAATCTCTGTGGTGATTCTTCTACTGCTTGGTTCTTCTGGATGGTTAATGCAAACATCTTGGAAAACACTAGTTCAGACTAGACTTGTCTGCGAAAATGCTTCAATATGATTCAGAAATTGATTTTGAGGATGTTGTCCCCTTTCATCTCTTTGCTGAGAGTTGCTGAATCAGAGTAGCATCTTTAAAACATTTTACTGCAATTTCTCACTGATTTGATTCATAATTGCACATATTTACTTTAATAAGAACACAACACTGAGGCCCAGGTCATCCATATCTTATGTTATGCTGGTTTGGATTGGTTACATTTTGATTAGCATCTGTTTTGGGGGACACTGCAAAGTATACATACAATCAGTTACTCTTGACACAGCATTAGTTTGGCTCGCCAACTGGCTTGGTGAGTTGAAATCGATGGTCGCTGCATACATATACAGTATAATGATGACACAAATACACACACACAAACACACACACACACACACACACACACACACACACACACACACACACACACACACACACACACACACAATTTGAAATGCTGATACATACATAAGAAATAGGCATGTGTATACAGTGGCAGCCCCTAGACTCTGAAACTGCCTCCCCCTCCACATCCGTTCAGCTCAGTCTCTGAATGTTTTTAAGTCCCTTTTAAAGACTTCCCCACCTCTTTTCACTTGCCTTTGACTAGTGTCTCCCTTTATGCCCCAGTGTTTAGTTTTAAATGTTCTTTTTCTGCATTTCTTAATTTATTTTAACTATAGCCCTTTTTGTTTTTGTGCCTTCCTGTATTTCTTTATTGCACTTTACTGTGAGGCACTTTGGTGCGGCTAAGCCCTCTGTAAATGCGCTATATAAATAAAATTGACATTGACATTGACATTGACATACACACTCTGTAATGTTCCACCTTGACCAAGACATCCAGGGCAGCTAATGCCATCTATTAAATGCTTTCCCAGGCCTGTCCTTTGTGAACATAAACAACCCCAACAACACCCAGGCTGAAGGGAAATGAAGGTCCTCAAGACCCAGGTTAATCAGTCGTTCCTGTTAATTCAGTGGAGTCATAATCAGTGTGATCCATGTATTGTATCTGTATCACACCAAAACAGGAAAAAATAATAATTATGAAGTTGCTATACTTGATACGTTCATAGTAGTATACCTTCATAAAGATGCCTTGTGAAATATACTTGAGGAAGTTGACCTTTAATTTAATAACCGCTTGTAGTTAGTCACCTTTTGAGATAGAAAAACCTCCATATGTGGAATATGGATGCAGCTTGGGATGCATTTGCACTACATTCGGCTCTCAAGTGGCCACTGGGACCTGGTTTCGGCTGCGGCCCTTTCCCGATCGCACCCCATCTCTGTCTTTCCCACTTGCTACTTGTTCCTTGTAACTAAAATACCAAAGAGAAGTTGCAATGTCTTCTTCTTATGTCTTTTTACACTGTTTGTTGTCGTTCTTCTTCTTCTTATGTCTTTTTACTGTTTTTGTTGTCCTTCTTCTTCTTGTGTCTTTTTATACTGTTTTTGTTATCGTTCTTCTTCTTGTCATGTCTTTTCTTTTCATACAGTTTTTTTTACAATTGTTTACACACGTTTTCAAAACTCTGTGTCTATTTTTCAAAACTCCACACACAAAACCCACAACTGCTCACAAAATGCAAAATGCCCCAAATCTCCAGCAAAATGACACACAACATTCAAAATGTCAAAAACACATGTTTAAAGCAAACATTCACCTCACATTACAAACACATTTTGTCATAATATGACATTTTGGATACATCATGTACACACTGTTGCTCAAAACCTAAAGCTCTTCTGTCTTAGGCTTTCTATATGTATTTCCATACAAGAGTGAAAGTTACGGTATCAACAAAGAGAAGTTGAAATACACAGTGAAAATGCAAGCAATATTGAAACCAAAAATAGTGATTTTTCCCAAATAATTTGCTGTTGTGAATACAGTATTTTACAGCAAACAAGAAAAAAAGCAAAGAAGAATACAGTGACCACCAGATGTACATGGAGTTTTGAAAACACTGATTTTGTTTTTTTCTAAAGACAAGTGTGTGTGTGTGTGTGTGTGTGTGGGGGGGGGTGTACAGTATGTATTCATAGGACTATAGACCCTTTCAACTGCAGAAACAAACAATTCTACAGTAAGCGTTCCTAAGGCATTTCTGGAGGCACAGAAAAATGTATTGAGCTAATGGTACTGTAACATGGGGACAAACTAAAATAGAGTAAAAAGACAAATTTTACATAAAGTCAACTTTTTGTAGAACATTACTGTAAGCTAAAGTCCGATTACTGTAATTTCTCTATTTTCAAAGTATCTGCATTGGTTCTGAATATTTCAACCGGAAATCCTCTAGGAGCAGATTGAAAGGGTCTATACCTATATAGAGAGTATATCTATTCATAGACCTATACTAAGGCAATGATTGGATGGTGTTCAGTAAAGTAAAGAGTGTTTGCACATGTGAAGAGAAAGAGTGAAGCACTGGTGATTTAGTGTGGCATTTTGATGGGTTGTGTTTGAAGAACGAAATCAAGTTACTTCCTGTTAGATTTTTGTGTGTTAGGTAGAAAATTGTGTGTGGTGTTTTGCAAAATGTATTTTAGTCAATTGAAAACTGAGTCAAACACTGAGAATTAGTGTATGGTTTTGCAGATTTGGTGTCGGGTTATGATGTTTGGAGGACATGTTTAGAAAATTGTGTGACAAGCAAAGATTTAGTGTGTAAGCAGTTTTATACTGTTTTTGTTGTCGTTCTTCTTCTTCTTATGTCTTTTCTTTTCATAAGTGTTCTTCTTATATTGTTTTTGTTGTTGTTCTTCCTCTTCTTGTGTCTTTTTATTTTTATTTTTGTTTTGTTATAGTCGTTCTTTCGACTTCGTTCTTCGCCCTCTCTCTTTATTTGTGTTTGTGTCCCCATTAGGATCAAAGCTTTGTTGAGGATGACGTCTTTGGCTCATTTGGCTTGAGGCACCCTCCAGGCCACTATGCCAGGGTGCCGGTAATTACTGGAAATTACCGGTTCCAAAGTGTGAGAGAGGCTCATCTACTTCAGTGATGATGATGATGATGATGTGATGACAATGATCATGATGATGGGGATGAGGAAGATTTGCCACCCAGGAGAGTTAGGCAAGCATCTCCGTTTGGACACCTGACCCACTTTCTCCTCTTAGCCTCGTTGTTTTTTTTTTCCTTCTTCTTTGTTGTGTTGGTCAGACGGCGAGACCAGGTCAGCTTTGTCACTGGTTGTGTCTTTTTGTGATAATGGTCCATTGATGAGTTTTTGACCCAAATACAATGGACCATGTGTCTGTGGGTTTACTGATACACAAGCTTCAGTGCTTATGTTTTCACATAGTGACCCTTCGAAAACATACAGTAGGCCTTGCTGAGAGCCTTTGTAATGACAAGTTGATGTCTGAATTAAGTGTGTGCTAATGGTTGTTATAAATAATAGTTACCGTGATACATTTCAAAACGGGACTGGAAGACACTACCTTTATAAGATTGGAAACCTTAATGGCATTTAATGAGTCTATGAAGAGACCTGAGGAAGGCCGACAGGCCGAAACGTTGTCACATTAAAGACTTATATGTGTAACTCGGGAGTGTCCGGCACTTCTCTCCTTTTGCAAGTGTTTTACTGGTTGCCAGCACCTCCTTTTCTGGTGTGCGTTTTGCACCTCCACTCATCTATGAAGAGACCTCCCATTCTTTGAGATTTTATAGATTATCATAATCTTTATATGGTATGGTAGCCAGCATTTTCAAAGGCTCAGTCAAGAATAAGCAGAACGCATATATACATTCATTTGAGCATTTGTGTGTGAAAGAGCAGAGAGAGTTGTGAGATATATATATCTGTGTGTGTCTGTGTGGTGTGTGTGTGAGGGGTTGGCCTCATTGGAACAAGAGGCCATTGTTATATAAGTCGCTTGATTGGCCCAGAACGCTTAGAAGAAAGCACCGTGCAGAAGGCAAGGGGGGTGGTTGTGGGGCTTGTTTTGTGTGTGTGTGTGTGTGTGTGTGTGTGTGTGTGTGTGTGTGTGTGTGTGTGTGTGTGTGTGTGTGTGTGTGTGTGTGTGTGTGTGTGTGTGTGTGTGTGTGTGTGTGTGTGTGTTGTGTTTGTGTGTGTGTGAGAGAGAGAAAGAGGGAGTAGTGATGAGCATTAATTATGGGTCATTATGAATTAGGAGAGCTACCCTACTCTATTGTCTGTGAGAGTTTTCATGAGATCAGTATACCACTAAAACTAAACATTAAAGGGAAACTCATAAGATGTTCAAAGAAAAAATGACCCAAGACACAGAAAATTGAGCCACAAAATTGCTCACCATTATCCACCTGGGACAAGTGGCTGTAAACAGGCAGAGCTAGAGTAGAGTGCCCTCACCATTTATTTTCACCCCAGGTAACGAGTAAAATGAGGTATTTTTAAAAAAATCATCTTCGGAGAATTTATCTTGGTCTCACAATGAAAACAGTGAGGAAAAATCCAACCTTGAAGGGAAACAAATTTATTAAGAGAAACAAATGTTTCATAGACACAAACAAACATGTTTTAATAAACATACACGTGTCACAATTATTGGCACCCCTGTATGTAATATTTTGTAAAGCCTCCCTTTGCCAATAAAATGACTCGCAATATTCTCCTATAATATCTTCTAAAGTTGGAGAATCGAGGGATTTGTGTTCCCCACCAAATATCTCCGGATCGTCCAAATTCCTAGGTCCACACTTGGGCATTCTTCTCTTTGACTCACCCCACTGTTTTTCTATGGAGATCAGATGTGGGGACTGAGATGTCCATGACAGAACTTGATTTTGTGTTCATTACCATTTTTGTGTTGTGACCCACTTTTAGTGTCTTGGCAGAGATTTTTTTTTCTTGTAGTTTATGATACCATGCACTAATGAGGTTCCCAGGACCTTTGCAATAAATATTGCTTTTCCTTAGAATAAACTCACTCACCTACAAGGTTGGATTTTTCCTCATTGTTTTCACTGTGTGTGATTAAGACAAATAACCCAAAGATTATTTTTTACACCTGTTTTTAGTCAACTTTACTAGGTGTGCCAATAAATATGGAGGGTGCTGTATTTGCAGACCTTAATGAGTTGAAGGCTGATTTGTTTTCATATATCACTATAGTGGCGGTGCCATACAGCACCATATTGGCAGTGTCATCCGTATGCTGTAGACACCTACCCTGGGAATCCAGAGTTCTCGCGGAAGCATTTGCTCAGCGAGAGACTTTGGCAACGAGTAATGATGCATGGTAACTTTTTCCTCTTGCATCGCGGGGAACCAATCATATCTGTGTATCTGATATACTGTAGGTGGGTCAGAGGTGAGCTAAACAGATGACAGTCGTAGTGTTATCCAACTGCGTCAAAGTCCAGAATCAGTCAGTTAACATTGGTCGTATAGTGTTATCCAATTGCGTGCAGTGATATTTTCAAATACATGCTTGGTGCTGCCCCTGGAGTTGGGCCATTACATTATTCGTGGCCAGACCCATAATCTAAGATTTTGGTCTGGATTCTCCAGGCTAGTAGACACCAAACTTTTTCCCAGAAGTCTAAACTTTTCACAGCTCCTGGGCACTTTGTTAGACAATTATTTAGTAGCTCAGTACTTAGTAAGTCAGTAGGCCTACTCATTACCTTCAGAACTCAGTCAGTTTAAACAAGAATGCATTAATGCATACCCAATTCCACAGACTCAAAGCGTGCAGAAGCTTTCAAAACATTAAACTAAATATGTCTGTCGGCCTTTAGATAAAGGCTTGAATATTTGGTCAAAGAGATCACGTGATTCAACAAATGACTTGAACACACATACACATGCATTTAGAGCAACATGTAAACAAGCATTTTTCCCTCCCTCATTATCTTGTTTTGTGCTCTTCTGAGCTATTTGATCAGTGCAACAGCTTTGAGGATAAAGCTTGTGGAGTAAAAGGCCAGCGGCAAGCTGTTGGGAGTTGATTTGACAGCCCTTGCTGAGTTTAACGCCATGCCTTCAAAAAACAGCTGTTTGTCATGCAGGCAGGACTGCACTCTCATATCCAAACAAATGAATAATGGATTGATAACAACACTTCAGCTTGCTTGACTTGCACATAAATGGTCATGTGCCTGCACACATACACACGCACACAGCAGGTGCACACACACACGCACGCGACACCCACTCACACACAAACACACACACACCAATCCTTTAGCATTTACATTTCCCTTTAGCTGAGCTATATTTTACATAGTGTAGCATGCGCACAGGCATCAGAGGAATGCCATTTGACCCTTCACCCTTAACCTTCTCTTTGTTCTTCATTGCAGCATCTTCGCAGCCTGGCACAGAGACGCCGATCTGCCCCATCCCTGGTGTTTGGGAGAGCCCTTGGAATCCCTTGGAACCCTATCAGGTGTGTGTGTGTGTGTGTGTGTGTGTGTGTGTGTTCCACCAGCAGCCTCTTCAGTAAAGGCTAAATCCACTAGCAAGGTATTTGCAGAATCAAAGTGTGCAGAAAGTGCAGTGTGGATCCTGGGACATTTAACAGTCAAGCATTCCATTCTGAGCCCCTCTGAACAACCAGCAGCAAATGTTCTTCAGTGTTGTATGCATAGGGAGATGTTCACCTTGAGAAAGTCATATGAGGAGCTTTTACTGTATCTTGTAGCTTTGTGTCTCAGGTGGCACTCAGTCTTGACCAGTGGCACTTTGGCTACCATTCAAAGGCTATCATTACTGGCTGGCCAGCTCCATATTGTAGCTATACATGGTGTGCATACATTAAAGGTGCTCTAAGCGATGCTGGGTAACGTCACTTCTGTTGACTTTCAAACAAAACAGAGAGCTAGCTCAGTACTTCCTCCCCCTCCCTCCCCTGCTGCTCTCGTGCAATTGAAACTCTCCTAAACGCGCATCTCATCTGTGATTTGCTGGAACAGATTGTTATGTTTTTATGGGCTACAGTAGGTTTGCCCAGGTTGTTTTTGTTGCCGTTCTTGGAGCCTGGGCTGTCCACAGAGATCACGTTTTTTTACAGTGTATTCGGCACACAGACAGCTAGCAGTTGGTTAGGTGATGTTTGCAGTTAGTGACATAAAATGTTTTAGCCTAAAAAACGTGTGGCATCGCTTAGAGCACCTTAAAAAATTAATTGGCATGCAGTACCACCCCCAGCCTTGTGGGGGCAGCAGCTATCTCCTCAACTAGCTATGCTAGAGATATTCTATAATAGAGTACTCTTATTCATACTGGTAAGTGAATTATACATGGAAGGGTATTCCAGAAGGATGAGACAATGGCTTGAAGTCCTAAAATGAGGATAATGCATCTCAATGCATTCATAGCATGACAGGATTAAGTAGAGATATGTGAGTAATTTAAGTCAGTGATTAAGCCAGTGATCCTAAGTCAGTGATTAAGCCAGTGATCCTAAGTCAGTGATTAAGCCAGTGATCCTAAGTCAGTGATTAAGCCAGTGATCCTAAGTCAGTGATTAAGCCAGTGATCCTAAGTCAGTGATTAAGCCAGTGATCCTAAGTCAGTGATTAAGCCAGTGATCCTAAGTCAGTGATTAAGTCAGTGATCCTAAGGGACAACAAAACGCTTCACATCCATCAATAGAGAGACATTCTATGTGTAGGGTGAATCGATGGCCTGGATAATGGGCTATAATGCAGTCTTTGGGTGACCCACATTTTGAGGACATTATATAATTTGTCTAATGTTCAGAGGGAGTGGTGGACATGGGACAGCCTCAGCAAGGTCAGGAGATCAGGCCTTATTACATGTTTGGGTACTATCTCTCTATCTCTCACTCTTTCTCTCTCACACACACACACACACACACACACACACACACACACACACACAATCACAATCGCAAACACATACATACACATACAAGCACACACACACACACACACACACACACACACACACACACACACACACACACACACACACACACACACACACACACACACACACACACACACACACACACACAATCACAAACACATACATACACACACGCACACATGGCCACATGAGGGGAAAAACACACCAATCTCAGTGAGCACACACACACACACACACACACACACACACACACACACACACACACACACACACACACATACACACACACACAATCATACACACACACACACACACACACCTCTCTCTCTCTCTCTCCCACACACACACACACACACACACACACACACACACACACACACACACACACACACACACACACACACACACACACACACACACAAACACACACGCACAATCACACACACACACACACGCACAAACATGACCACATGAGGGAAAAACACACCATTCTGTCAGATCTGGCGGGGTGTGAGAGATAGCAGTGCTGGTGTCGAGGCTGAGTTTCTTAGGGACTTCTCTTGTTGCAAGAGATTTTGCACATACACCTTTGAGAGAAGGTCCCTTGCAACTGCAAGCCGTCCATTCCCCCCATCCCCCTATCCCACCAACCCACCAAAACACACACACACAGAGTAGAGAGAGGTAGACTATGACGTTAGCAAAGTGCATCATGGTTTCAGAACCTTCTGAAAGGTTGTGGCCTCTGTTATCTGTGTCTGTTACAGTTTTTCTCGATCGTTTTGATACCTGTGTCAACTCTGAAATCACACTCTCAAAACAGTTAACACCCGTGTCTGAACAAAAGCACTCTGGACAAAATGACACATTTTGCTTGCAAAAGGCTGTTACTCTCTCAAAACACTTAAAACATGCAGCAAAAGCAAATCTTGCCTTCAAACACTACAACTTGTTGCCAATTAAAAACACTCTTTAATCAATCATTACACACTGGACAACAAAATTCAAAATCTAGTTCTCAAAATGAGCATTTTTGCTATGTCTGTTCCATTACTTTCTCACTTTTCTAGTAGGCCTATCAGAAAAAAACTGTGAAAAGACAAAATGTACTACATAAAAAAAGAATGTATTCATTCCTCCCAAGATGTAACTGCCATTGTCATGTAAGACATATACAGTAAATACCTAGCAAGATACAGTAAATTTCATTGAACTACAACTTGTCATTTTTCATCGAAATAGACCTACAGTAAACCCCTTTTGTACTGTTTCCTCCACCAAATAGGCAATACAGTACTTTGTCTAAATGTGCATTAGATCCATACTTGCAAATAGCAACACAGAACAGACATCTCTTATGTATAATGAATGATTGCTGATTGAAGAATTGTGCAAAGGAGTTTCACACAGGTGTATCAGAGATTCAGACTTATGCAAGGAATCTATACCACCTGTGAAAAGATGTTTTCCTTTTGTTTAGCATGGGAAAACCAATAGAGTTGAGTTTGAAGGACACCTGTGTTAACTGTTTTGCAAAAGGGTGTGAGAAATGTGTGAACCCAATAAAAATGTGTGAACACATTCGCAAGAGATTACTTCTGCTGTGCAAAGAAAGTAGGCATGAAGACCAAGTGGGTTCTAGTTTACTTAAGCAGGTAAAAGCAATCGAGAAAAACTGTAAATAGATAGATGTCTTGACTGAAGACATCTTGACATGTTTGACTGAAACAGACATGAAATGGGTCCGTTGACCCCCACCCAGGGGCGGATCTAGAGATTTTTTCCTGGGGTGGCGAAGGGGTGGCATGAGGTTCCAGGAGGGGGGCCATGGACATTATTCAAAACTTAAAATTCTACGGATTTCATTGAATATGTTTTCTTCTCTACACTACATTACACGAAGTGGGAGGCAAATCGGAGATGTAGCTGGCGTTTTGGATGATGTGGGTCTTAATATGTGAATTTCTTTCTCTGTGTAATTATACAGTGTCAAAAAGCAATTCTAGGGAGGTTTGGAGGTATGTTCCCTCAGATAATTAAAAAAATAATGACCCCTCAAATGATTTCTTCTAGTTAGTTTTGAGGGAATATGGACAAATTTATCAAATAAGCCATCAATAGATTTAGGTTATCTGGATTGAAACAAGATTCTGATGATTTTGGTATATGCTCCCCTGGAGACATTTTTTTAAAAACATGACCCCTCGAATTATGTCTTCTAGTGAGTTTTGAGGGAATATGGACAAATTTAGTCATACAAAATAAGCCATCAGTAGATTTAGGATGAATTGAAACAAGATTCTGATGATTTTGGTATATGCTCCCCTGAGACATTTTTTAAAAAATGACCCCTCAAATTATGTCTTCTAGTGAGTTTTGAGGGAATATGGACACATTTAGTCATACAAAATAAGCCATCAGTAGATTTAGGTTATCTGAATTGAAACAAGATTCTGATGATTTTGGTATATGCTCCCCTGGAGACATTTTTTTTAAAAACATGACCCCTCAAATTATGTCTTCTAGTGAGTTTTGAGGGAATATGGACACATTTAGTCATACAAAATAAGCCATCAGTAGATTTAGGTTATCTGGATTGAAACAAGATTCTAGGCTAATGCAGGTTTGCAATGATAACCGTAATGATAACCGTGACTGTCAAAACATTTCCAACTGATTCAATAAAGACTCAGTCAAGTAAGTACCTTCTTAGTCAAAACATTCTTTTTGGATTTATTATAAAACAACAATTTAAATTGTACATAACAAGAATGTAATTATTAATCTACCACCTCACTAATAAACATGCAAACACACACACTGGTGGACAGTAACTAAGTACTGGGTTTGGGTATCTAATTCAATTATTTAATTCTTTGGAAAGTTTTTACTTCAACCCCCACTACAATTAAAGGCCAAATATCTTTAGCAGGGATTAGAAATGGTTCAAAGAATGAAAATGAAAACCAGAAACGAACAAAGTTTTTGGAAGGACGTAACTGAAAATGGGAGCAAAACCAATTTCACTTGTTCCGGAGTTAAAACGTCATTTTCAATTTTAGATAACCGGTTAATAACGGTATTTATCATTCCGATTATCCTTTGTTTGAATATTATTCAAAACTCCATAGGCTTGGAAAGTCACCTGCCCACACAGTGTTCCCCAGATCCCTTATAAGATGAATTTAGTCAGATGTTATGAATCGGTATCTCCCCTGCATAATTGGCTAGAACTACTAGTTGATAAAAAAAAGAACATTAATATCCAACACTATCTAACTGCCTTTTCCAAGTATGTAGTCTAAATTACTGAAACAATTTGTTAAATACCAGAGACACTAGGCAAATATTTATAGGCCTGTCATGCAGTTGGTAGCACCATACATAGGTTAGGCTATTGCTTAAAGCAAGGACATTTCCTGTGCATGAAGTTAGGCTATTAAGCATTTTTAAGACCTAATATTATATAGGTATTATAATATTATGATATCAAATAATGTTTTTGCTCAGAACGAACCTAAATGAAAATCATTCTGTTTTCAGTCCCTGCATTTTAGTGCCAAATTATGTTTTGCCATTCACAATCTAGGCTACTCACTCACTCACAAAGTGGTGAATAATGAAGTACATGTATAGTTACTGTATTAAAGTACCTTTATAAATCTCCTATTAAGAAACAACCTCAAACACGAGTGAACAAGCAACATGTTAATTTCTTGAGAACACAAACTCCTGTGCTGCTCAGCTTGTTGGTTCATCTACCAGCAAATTATTGAAATCTACCACCCATCTACCACTCAATGAAACTGGAAGATTCAACTGGAATCTAAGCAATTACATCACACTAAGCTTCATATGTGATGTGCTTTGACATCACCAAACGTCTAGTGTAGTAGCCTACTCTGAGTAGGGTTTGTTTGAAAATAGTACATTTACTTATTGTGATTGAGTAGAATTTAAGTCATGTACTTTTACTTGTGTAGATTGATTTACACCATGAAAAGAAAGGAAAAAGAAAAACGCAACCCCCACCAGCTTGACACCGATTAGATATCCTAGACTGATTTGACATGTCGACCAAAATTGGATAGTCATAGATGCTGGGAAAGTGGATGCATGACAATTTTGAGAACCCATGTTGAATTATCACGTGTATTAATGGGTTGACATCGACAACAGTATTTACAATCAAAGGTTATAAATTAGCGACACACACAAATAGACTAACGTTAAGCTACGCATGAGCATGTCCTTATTATCTGACCTGACCATCATCGAAAAATTCGATTAGACAAAGTCTTGCGGATGTACAGTAAATAATGTAGACTAACAGTGGGGTTGTTGCCGGGTTAACTGATTATGGACTGACTATGGGTCTGATTATGGACTTTTTCGACTTAGTGGTCAAACTTACCACTTCGTTGTAGCCTACAGACGTTGACATCTAGTTCCATGCACTGTGCAACTTGCTGCCACTGGTGAAATTTCGCGGGGGTCACTGCGCTGATGGTGATGGGTGAAACCATTGTGTGGGGGATTCTAAATCTGCGATTTCTATTTGAGAGGAGTTTGGTGCGGGTTTCACACCTTCTCACAGTTCTCAGACCAACATGTACAGTATGAACATAAAATATACTTAAAAAAATATTATCTGATTTATAAATGCGGTGGCAACAGGGGTGGCAAGACTGTGTCCCAGGGGTGGCAGCTGCCACCCTTTGCCACCCCGTAGATCTGTGCATGCCCCCACCCCCTGCTGTTGCTTTACAAAAGTATAATTCATAACACCCTGCGTCACTGCTACCTGTCTTTCTTCACATGTTATACATAGCCTATCAGACATAAATGACAGTCATATGCCGTGGCCTACTGGTTAGCACTTCAGACTGCCCCCTTATGTAGAGTTGTGTTGCAGAGATATGTGTTCTGATGTTTTTATGGGATGTGTTTTGTGAATTGGATGGGGTGTTATATGTCACTATGTTATTGCTATTACGAAGTCTTCAGAATGTCTGCACTGGAATATGTAAAGGAGATGAACCCCAGAAAATGGGGAAGTAAATGCATTACTAGACAACTATGCTTTGAAAGGCTGTCACACTATGTTTGTATATTTGTATGGAAGTGTGTGTGTGTGTGTGTGTGTGTGTGTGTGTGTGTGTGTGTGTGCAGTGATTAAAGTGGGATTTGGCAGGTGGGGGAACCCTAAAATCCAGTGTCGGTGCAACGGGGAAAAATGACTCACCGTTGGGCAACATATTGAGTATCGTGGTGTAGCAATACTAGCTTCTTGGTCACCTCTGTACACGCGAAAAATTAACTCCCATTTATTTTAACAATATAATCGCGCTATATCGTTGGTATGAAAGAATATATTTATTGTTAATTTATCTGAGGTGGTGGGACTGCGTTCCTCCCCCCCCCCCCCACACACACACTTAAACCCCTGTGTGTGTGTGTGTGTGTGTGTGTGTGTGTTCTTGTACAGTTCGTAGATGTCCATCTGTTTGTTTGAGTGTTTGTCTTCCCATTGTGATCTCTTTCGTTCTCAATCAACAGACGACTCACATATCGTTTTCACCACACAAACAAACAACAATTCTCTCTGTTTCTTCATCCTTCTGTCAGGTGTGGATACACACACACACACACAAATGCACCCACTCTGCAGTGGCACACACACACACACACACACACACACACACACACACACACACACACACACACACACACACACACACACACACACACACACACACACACACACACACAAATGCACCCACTTCACGCACACTCCCACTCTTTCTCAGTCTGACTCTGCGCAAAGAGAACCGCAGCACACTGCACTGTTGACAGCAGGTTTCAGTGCAGTGTGTGCAATAGCAAAAGCATCCCACAAAAAGCCTTGTGTTTGATCTGTGTATTTGCATGCAGCTGTATATATGTGTGTGTGTGTGTGTGTGTGTGTGTGTGTGTGTGTGTGTGTGTGTGTGCGTGCGTGCGTGCGTTGCGTGCGTGTGTGTGTGTGTGTGTGTGTGTGTGCATATATGACAGTGCATGCTTTATACTTGAACTCATCTGTTTAATGGGCCACCAGTAGGGAGAGTCCCTTTGAAGAGCACAGGTGTTGTGGTTCAATCGTGCCCCCAGTCCCAGCACAATGTTTGTCTATTTTTCCTGAGGTCGTGCTGGGGCACCAGGCTGTTTGTTTGAAACTACCTGGCAGACGAGGCCAACCGAGCCATGAGACTCGATGCCACATGTTATACACGCACATCCGCACAAGTAGAGAGAGGTAGACTATAACATTACATGCCATGAGACTCGATGCCACATGTTATACACTCACACACGCACAAGAGAGGTACAGTAGACTATAACATTACATGCCATGAGACTCGATGCCACATGTTATACACTCACAAGTCGAGAGAGGTAGACTATAACATTACATGCCATGAGACTCTATGCCACATGTTATACACACACAAGTAGAGAGAGGTAGACTACATTACATTACATTTAGCTGACACTTCTTGACCAAAGTGACTTACATATGTCAGCTATATTACAAGGGATCACATTGTCCCCAGAGCAACTTGGGGTTAAGTGCCTTTCTCAAGGGCACAACGGTGGAAGCCAGGAATTGAACCGACAACTTTCAGGCTATTGCACGCCAGCCCAGCTCCTTAACCACTACACTACCACCGCCCCCAGACTATAACATTACATGGCGGACGAGGCCAACTCGTTGCCGAGCCATGAGACTCGATGGACTGAAAGTTAAGTTGTTGAATGCTTGAAACTTCATTTCAACTTATGCTACCCATACATCAGAAGACTTTAACAAGATTTAGGAAAAATTCTTGAAAATATTTGAGTCTTTTAACTAATGCCCCCCCCATTAAAATTTTACTTAAAAGACTACAATCTTTCAAGAATCTTTCTCTAAATCTTGTCAAAGTGTTCTGGTGTAAGGATGCCTTTAGTCAAATGTCTGTGAAGATGTTGATGAAGAACAAAAAGAAATAGAAAAGAAGCATAAGCTGATATCCTCCATCTTACAAACACAGTGCAGCAGGGCTGTGCACAGAATGAGTCAATGAGGAGCCTGATTGGCATGACCAGCACTGTCCCTCCGAGATACGTTTTAAATGTTAATATTACTCTGACCTTCACAATATGCCTGTAAATATGTAAATATTACACTGACTAGGCTCTGAAGGCCCGCAGATGTTTCATATATATGTATGAGCCATTTTCCTGTTATTACCTAAGCTTGCAGTATCGCCAGGATTAGCATTCCTGTCCTACGACGCGTGTAAAGCTAGTTATTTCTCATGTGTTCAATCAAAACCCAAGGACAGTGTGAATAATCTTTATGGATACCCAGATGGCGTGGTTCACAAGTGCAGGGGAGGTGTCAGGAGCTGTTTATGGCACTTCAGCCAGGTCTGCCTCTGGGATCTCCCACCTCCTGTTCCCTGGAAGAGAGAAGAGCACTTGTGATTCCCAAGTGATGGGTGCTCCTTGTTGGTGCCCCCTGCCCAATCCCAATCCTCCCCCACCTTTCTGATGCAGCCCTTGCCACTTAATCTACTAAACCCTTCTACTGCACTTTTCCCCCCCATAAATGCACAAATAGGCTGACACCAGACATAATTTCACTGCATTTCTTACTTCCAGTAACTATATGCATGTGACAATAAACTTCCTTGTATCCTTGTATCCTTGTATTGAAAAAACATCTGCATGCATGAGCAGATTCCAGACACGCATTAGGAAGTGCAGGGGAGGTGTCAGGAGCTGTTTATGGCACTTCAGCCAGGTCTGCCGGCTGCCTCTGCGATCTCCCACCTCCTGTTCCCTGGAAGAGAGAAGAGCACTTGTGATTCCCAAGTGATATGGTAAATGGAAGAGGCCGGTGTGTGTTCTGAGTTGACGTAAGGAGTGTGTGCACATGTGTGTAATATTCAATAAGTGAATGCATGCGTCTGTGTGTGTTTGAGTGTGACTAAGTGTAGTTGTGGAGGGTAGTTATTATGTTAGATAGCCCAAATCAATGGAGTAGGAAGCTGTAGAATGTTCACACTCTCAGTCACATTCCTACAGTGCTGGATATTTTTCATGTAGACACAACAAGTTTTATTTGCAATATTTCACTGTTGTTCAAAATACAGATACAGAATGCTATTAAACCTGTTGGCAAGAATGAGTAATTGTCATGAATCTTTCATTGACCTTGTTGTTTCAAGAGCAGTGGTATTACAGGAACAGATTAAATGTCATGCAACGCTGGCACAAAATGAAATTAGCGTTCATCATTTGGATCATGCCAATTTGAAAGAGGTCACTCCAAAGTCAAGAATCCAATTAAACAAGTTGAGGACCGTTGTGTACAGTTTGTTTCTGACAGCAAAATTTATTCAGTCGTGTTGATTTTGTGGAATTAGTAGCCTCATTCCACAATATTAGTCAGCAAATGATGGCCATAAGTTCATTAGGTCCGGCAGATAATTATGTTGAGACTGATTACCTCAGGAGATATGATTCTCAGAAAGCTGAGTCATTTTGTACAGCTTTGCTTGCATCGAGCCACTCTTATCATGCCACTGTATGGTCTTACGCGTTCATTGATCTGATAAAAACAGTTATTAACGGCAAACAACAAAAAAGCCTTTTTCATTAAATATTTTTGAAAACATAATTAGGAACTTGTGAACATACTGGTGCTGCATGGGATTCTGAATAGCTTGCTAGTTAAACTCAAAATTAAACTAAAAAAAACAGGAAATGTGTAGGCCACTACATTGCGTCAAAACTGGCAACTACCACACAATACTATTCCACCAAGCCTTTTACAGTACTAACTAGGATTTAACTATAGGCTATAGGTGGCAATAACCTCCGTCCATTTGTTCAGTGAAGGATATCAAAGGAAGCACTTGAAGGGCAAAACCCACACAAATGTGAGTCTGGTTTCTATAGCAAAGAAAAGCGTTTAAACTTTAATATCTATATATTTTAAAAGAAGGTAAAAGAAGAATAGAAAAGATCCTATGGGCAGAGTGGCCATGGTCAGTCATCTGAACAAAGCCAGCCTGAAAGAGAATAGAGTAAGTAGTTAGGTTGCTACCACTGAGCTATAAAGACCGTGAAGAAGGTGCTCTTTATAGCTCAGTGGCTGCTACTGTATTGCTAAGAGAAGTGACAGGAGTAAAGAGTGAGGAGAGAACGGGGCTGTTTACAAGATCAATACCGACAAACTAGGGTCACTTGCATTGAATCTTCGCTTTATCAGAGCTGCCAACCCTGGTGTAAGAGGGTGTGGAGCCAATCAAATTAATGAATCTCACTCTCAATGTGTGAGAGTTGGCAGCTGAGTCAGTGTGAGAGTTGCAGAGGAGTCAGTTCTGATCCCCACACAAATACCATCTGCAAGATTGCGGGTTCGTCTAACCTTCCCCCCATGGATCGATCAATGAGGAGTAATAACAGAATTTTATCATTATAAATAAAAGAGTTTATCTTGACTTTCATGTTTCTTTGTGTTGTTTTTTTCAGCAGACCTTCAATGAAGACATTATTTACATATTACATATGATAACGCTTGAGCTGTTATTATGACCGCCAAGAAAGCCGGGGCGATCATATAGGTTTAGTCAGATTTTTTTTTTTTTTTTTTTCTTTTTTTTTTTCTTTTTAGATGCCCAAATTTCCATCAATGATTCTCGGGAACACTGAAAGACCCGGGGTACACGAAACTTGGTGGACATGTAACCCCACATGGATAGCATGGAACCATCGTTTTTCGTTTTGATCTGTAGCCCCCGCTGAATTGGACCCCGAAAGGAGGGTAGGGCAGACACAGTTTTCTGTGAATATCTCGAAAACCGTAGGGTTTAGGAGGACCATTTTTTTGTATGTTGATCTCAAGGGCCATGTCAACCCATTCCATAACCACTCATTTCATGTATAGCGCCACCTAGTTAAACACAAAAAAGTAAAAATGAGGTGGTGTAATTGAAGGTATCTGTGACCTAACATAGTCAAAACTGCACGAAATTGGAAGTGTAGGATCATTATGACACCCCTCTGTATGCACGCCAAGTTTTGTGGAATTCCGTTCATGGGGGCCACACAATAAATTAATTTATGTTACTATACACCAACTGGCCTGTAGGTGGCCGGAGACAGTTTTCTGTGAATATCTCGAGAACCGTAGGGCCTAGGAGGTCCACCTTTTTTTTGTATGTTGGTCTTAAGGGGGCATGTCAACCCATCCCATTACCACTTATTTCATGTATAGCGCCACCTAGTTAAAAATTAAAAAGCAAAAAATTAGGTGTTTTCATCTCAATATCTCTGGCTGACAAGGTCAAAACTGCACGAAATTAAAAGTGTAGGATCATTATGACACCCTCTGAATGCATGCCAAGTTTTGTGTACTTTCGTTCATGGGGGGCCTTACAATAAAATAATTTATGTGTACATTTAGTGACGTACACCAACAAGGATTCCCGGGACACTGAAAGACCGGGGTACACAAAACTTGGTGAGCATGTACCCCCACATGGATAGCATGGAACCGTCATTTTTCGTTTTCATCTGCAGCCCCCCCGCTGGACTGGACCCCCGAAAGGAGGGTAGGGCAGACACAGTTCTCTGTGAATCTTTATGGTATGTTGGTCTCAAGGGCCCACATCAACCTGGCTCATAATCACTCATTTGTGATTTGCCCCCGCAAAAAAAAATGAAAATCAGTAGGATTAAAAAAGAAAGCCAAAATAAATATTCATCATCATCATCATGGCTGCATTTTCGGTATTGGCGAAGTAGTCGTTTGTCCACTAGATGGCGATCGTTGCAGTGAGGCGTAATTTTGTTGGAAGTTAAAAGTGGGTTGGAAAAAACAATGGACGCTTCATACAAGGACTGTAATTTACGCAGCTTAACATCTAATAAGGATAGGAAGATGTTCACATGAAGTGTAATTCCATTTCTTCTTGAAGCCGAAATAAATCTGAGGATGTTTATCGACATGCTTGGTTTTACTGCAGGCAACGTTAATCTTGTAATATCAATAAGGACCTAGGTAATGTTACCGTTAGCGTTGGTTGAGTGATGGAGGCATTTGATTTATTGCATTTTGTAGAAAACTATAAATGCGGTTATACCAAGCAAATGTATAGCAGCACTGTTTGTATCTTTCGACTGTCATTTATTGCACGTGTTACAAAATCATTCTGTGCAATGGAAGATTTTACCAACGTTACACCCGGTCTGATACAGTTTTGCCTATACATCGTGAGACTGAGGCCGCCTGTTTATTTTGTTTTAAGTGCGTGGAGGGTGTGAGAGGGGAATCGATGTGCTTTGATTACAGCTTTGTAGTTGTAGTCTGTGAAATTAAAAAGCACGCGTGTGTGTGAAGTATCCAAACAATGACACCTTCATTTCATTATGGCTGCTTTAGCAAAACACCTTAAGCTACTGTGTAGTGGGTCCCATTTAGAAGTGGCTACTTCATTCAAGGCTTTCCTTGACTCATGGAGCTGCGTGAATGTTATTACAACTTTTCGCCACGATATGACAGTTTAAGTCCGCTTGATACTGTAAGGTAAGCCATTGGTTTCCAAAGGAGATTTTATTTGTGTAGCCAGCATAGCCTATTGACAATTTATGTTGTAAATGGGCCTACCTTATAATCCTACCTGTAGCTTAGGGAAGCTAACAACTTTCTATTAGGATCTAGTTTGTTAGTTACCGCTTTGTCATAACTCCCCTGATGCATTTTTGCATTTAGAATAGCCAACGTGTGTATATCTCAATCGAAAATTAAACAATATCGGTGCCTATGGACTAGGCTGGGTGAACCCAGCCTGATCTGCCCGCTATTTATTTTTGATTTCTTAAAAGATTGAGCTTGGTCTGATGAAAGCCAGACTAGCCATGGACCTCAGTTAAACAATGCAAGGGAACATTAATCAGCCTATATTTGCACTAACAATAACGGACAAAAGCTCTTCAACTTTGGCCCGTTAAAATGTGTATGAACAGTCTAATAATGATTTCATCAAGGCCCATTTGGACATGTCAGTTATTTGCACCACTGGTTAGATGTAAAACAGCATTTCGTTTCAGACTAGGCTACTGTTACTTAATTTGTGCATTAACAATAACGTTTCAGACTACTGTTACTTAATTTGTGCATTGACAATAAAAGTATTACATGAACTAAAGATGACTAAAATCTTATGTAGAAGAAGAAACATTCACAAAAAATCCATCCATCCAAAATGACCTTTGTTTTTTTGATAGCTGTTGAAAGCGGCATGGAACTGACAGAGATGTTTTTGTTTATAAATACATAAAAAAATAAATAAATAAATAACATTATGCTGATACCTTTTGCTTTTCCCAAATACAATGTAGCCTACAGGTGTAAGTGACCTTTCATCAATCCAGGGGTTTGGTGCCTTGCCTCCTCCTGGGGTAAAAACATCCACAATAGATTGACATGATAATAACAGCTCAAGCGTTATTATATGTAATATGTAAATAATGTCTTCATTGAAGGTCTGCTGAAAAAAAACAACACAAAGAAACATGAAAGTCAAGATAAACTCTTTTATTTAAAATGATAAAATTCTGTTATTACTCCTCATTAATCGATCCATGGGGGGAAGGTTAGACAAGCCCGCAATCTTGCAGATGGTATTTGTGTGGGGATCAGAACTGACTCCTCTGCAAACATGACATTTCTTGAGAGAGAGCTATTGCAGATAAGACAGCTGAAATAACTCAGACAGGAGCGGCCTAAAACTCTGTGAGTCACCACCACCTCTGTATTGCTTTTAGCCTCTCAATGTATTATGAAAGTAACTCTCTACAGGACACCTCAACTACTGTCCACTGTGAACTTATAAATTTGTATCTAAAGTTTTTTAGCCTCATCTCTTAATTCATCAAAAGTAAACATAACAAAGCAGTGGGCAGCTAGTCACAACACGCTGTTCTCTTAATTTACTGATTTTTTGTTTCCCATTTCTGTTCACTTTTTAAAGAAGTTTTGGAGGAGTTTTGAGGAGAGGACATACTGTACTCAAGGCCAATAAGACTCAGTGCTGTGAAGTTATCACTGTATGGAGCAAATTAACACCCTTAGCAAGAAAAATTCCCCTCCTCACATCCCGCCCACCTCTGTCACTGAAATAGCGTTTTAAGGTGACACTCGTGGGAAGCTAAATGAAACAACATGAAAGATCGATGCAACTTTTGTTGCTACAGCTGAGATAGTCTGACTTTGTGCTTTGAAAGTAAATGTTTCAAGAGACGTAAATGTCAACTTTAGGTCAAGCTGTAGGCTTTTATATTACATCATCCATATGCACGTTGTTTTTGCAAAACAGAGGAATCTATTACACCTGTCCATCACATGATTGACTGGGATGTCTTGTTGGTTGTAATAAAATGTTTGGCCCCCTTATGCTTTGAACCTGTGACCTTCACCTGGATGTGTGACCTTGAGTGTGCCCTTGACCTTTCAGGGAGGAGGTGGCCGTGGCAGTGGAGCAGTGTCCGTTTGTGCTGGGGTTGTCCGGTGACGGCTCCCCTCTGGCCCTGGACGCCTGCGTGCAGCTGACCGAGGGTCAGAAGACCCGCGAGAGACACCTCTTCCTCTTCAACAAGGAGCTTGTCATCGCCAAACTCAAGTGAGGCAGGCGCAATGCCTACGCCTACTCGCACACAACTACACACACACACACACACACACACACACACACACACACACATGCACACACACACACACACACACACACACACACACACACATGCACTCTAGTTCAGTATACTAAATGTTATGAGTCACAGATGGTGTACAATCTACATGGGCCCACACACACACACACACACACACACACACACACACACACACACACACACACACATGCACTCTAGTTCAGTATACTAAATGTTATGAGTCACAGATGGTGTACAATCTACATGGGCCCACACACACACACACACACACACACACACACACACACACACACACACCTTTATCACTTTCATGCTTTGATGGGTTCTTCAGGAAGTCTCTGTAGCTGTGACATTCTATCTCTCTCTTTCCTTTGCTGCACTGTCGTTTCACACCTTTCTTGTCATCTTCCCATATGTGTCACACCTCACTTTCACTCTCCACCCCAATCTCTGTTTCTCATTCTATCTTCTCTCTTTTCTGTCCTCTCACTTCATTTTTGTGTTCTTTTTATCTCATCGCCTGTCTATGCTCTGTCTTTCCTGTCTATCATATTTCTTCATCTCTACGATCTTCGCTTGCTCCCCCCCTCTCCCTCTCTGTCTAGTCTCTCAACAGTTGACCGCTGGGTATTCACCTAGGAGTTGCAGATCGAGGAGAGAAGTTAGGGTGTTCCCAGGGCTAAAGAGCCACAAACACACACAGACACACACACACACACACACACACACACACACTCTCTCTCTCTCTCTCTCTCTCTCTTCTCTCTTCTCTCACACACACACACACACACACACACACACACACACACACACACACACACACACACACACACTCTCTCTCTCTCTCTCTCTCTCTCTCTCTCTCTCTCTCTCTCTCTCACACACTCACACACACACACACACATCCCTTTTTTTCTCACTTTTAATAGAGAGGGCAATCCCACTGGCAAACTCCTCTTTCATCTCTGTTAAAATAGTCCATATGCACCTGTGGCAGACAATATATGCTATATTATTATATATATTATATAACACCGGAATAGTAGGGCATTAAAAATACAGAATACACAAGCACTAGAGCACAAGAACTGAGGCTAGATCAAGCAGATTCACCAGCAGCTGTAATGGATTTTAGCTAGTATAAAGCTGCTAATAATCATCATCATCATCATCATTATCATCAGCATCAATCATCATCATTATCATCAACTTTATGGCCAGACTCAGGGTCCATTTAGAAGACACAGACAGCATAGACATGCCACGTATGCTATGACTCCAACACCTGCTCTATTGATATGAATGATGGTATTTGTCTATGAATGCAACGGTTATGATGATTGTAATCCACAGAAAGTGGATGAGTGTTGTGTCACCCTACTACTGGGTTGTCACCAGAACCTTTCACAAAGTGTGACTAAGAGATTGTTTACCCCCAGTGTGACATCACTTACTGTACACATGTGGTCACACACTGGCACCACAGCTACGGCACAGGGCACGTAGTGAGGTTGGCGTCACAGCTACTGCACAGGCCAGGGCACGTAGTGAGGTTGGCGCTGGTAGTCCTCAGTTAGCTAATCTACCATAGTTGCTAACTAACTTAGCAATTTTGTTGGTTGCAATGCAATTTCCCATTGCCATCCAACTAAGTTGCTAACAGGTTAGCAACTATGTCATCTACTCTTGGGACTCTGCCTGTCTGTCTGTCTGTCTGTCTGTCGGGACACAAGGTGTCTCTAAGGAGATGGAGAGAATCTTCATCATCATCATCATCCTCCACTGTCTCCTCCTCCTCACTCTCAGATCTCTGCCCCACCACACAGGGCAACTACTGGCTGAATATCTCTCGTGGCCGAAGACGCACCAGGGCAGGCCAGGGGTTTTCAACTGATTGTGAACCAGAGACTACCATTCTAGCTAATTGCGTAACCCCAGGACCACCACTGAATTAAAATACTGATTCCCACATCGCAACTACATTACTGAATCCATGGTCAGGGACCACCAGCAATGTCCTCACGGACCACAAGTGGGCCGCAGACCACTGGTTGAAAACCCCTGCTACAACAGACATGTTTGTGGCACCACTGTGCCCATGGTGGTCATACCCACAGATCTGGCTAAAACCCACTCTCGTGCGCTGGGCTTTCCTTGTTTGAATCAGCTGGTTGTCTGAGTGCGCAGACAACACGGACGAGACAGACAGAAGCTTCGGGAAGAGATATTTATAGGGGTAGATCACATTATGGGTCGATCATTTTCATAGACCGATAATTATCTCCGTTTTCAAAAATCATACCCTTTTATTGAGCATTACAGGGACTATCAATCAAACTGCATTTGGGTTGCTTTGTAAGTAAAAATAAATCTAAACATCAGTTTTATATTACCTGATTGCAGACACACACAGGAAAGGTGTTAAATTCCTTGTACTTTAGGAAGGGGATATCCGACAGTGGCGATCAACATAGAACAACATAGTACGAAAAACAACAATACACAATTTGCTGGCGGCATTTCCTGGGGCCTTTCACCGCACAACCTAACCAAAGAGCCCAAACAGAAAAAAACGCACATCATCAACAGAGCAGCCTTCGTGCATAACACTTTTTACGTGTTATTGATAACACTTTACTTGACAGTATCGACATAAGAGTGACATGACACTGTCATGACACATGAACCCTAACCCTAATCCTAACCTCTAACCCTAACCCTAACCCTAACTCTTCCTAACCCCAACCCTTTTCCTAACCCCAACCCACTTCCTAACCCTAACCCCAACCCTTTTCCTAACCCTAACCCCTAACCCCAACCCTGACCCACCCCATCTCCTGCCCCTTATTAGCATCTATTCACACGGCATACAACACTTACACCACACACTGAAACAACATTATACTAAATTCCAAACAACACACCCCACCTTCCAACACCACACACTCATCTCTGCATTTAGATGCAATAAAAACCTCAAAGACCTCCTCATACGCACCACCTTCACCCGTCACTTACAACCCCCACCCCCTAAGGAAAACCCTTTTTTTACCCCTCACTTATTCCTCACCAATATCCATAGTCACTGTTCTGCACTCACTAACCCATTAAATTTAGACACTCCCAATTTAGTTTATGTTATCACCTGCACTCACTGTCACATGCTGTACATCGGGGAAACTGGACATACACTACGCACACGCCTTAAACAACATCTGCACAACATACATAAAAATACACTCAACACGTACCTCGTCACACACTTCCAGACGCACAACATCACGCATTTGAGGGTCTGTGGCCTTGAAGGGAACCCAGGCTGAGAACAACTGGCCAGTGCACAATAGTCAAACCAACTACACACTAACATAAATTTTAATTCTAATTTTCTAACCCTAACCCTAATACTAACCCTAACTTGTTATGGCAAAAACCGAATGTCATTTAATAACAGAAGCATTATGTCATAAACGTTTATGACTTGTTTATGACACACTCATGACAGTGTCATGTCACTCATATGTTGATACTGTCAAGTACAGTGTGACCAAAATATTACTGAAAAAACATATTGACACAATTTCTGAGCACATTTCTTAACACATTTGATTCAGCTAAGCCATGTATACATTTAAGAAGGAATTGCAATTAACTATTTGTGAACAGTGGTGAAGAGTACAGCATGTCAATGCTAAGTTTGTCTATCTAAAACACCCAGGTGTCTATCTAACATACCCAGGTGTCTATCTAACATAGCCAGGTGTATATCTAAGATATCCAGGTTTCTATATAACACACCCCTGTGTCTATCTAACACACCTATGATGTCCTGTGTGTTCTCTGGAAACAGCAAACAGTGTAGTAAGAGTCTTAGAAGTCTTTACGTGGCCATCACATGAGAGATGATGACTTCTCCTCTGGAAACAGATTGCATCTTTGTAGAGTTTACAAAACACATTCTGGACTTACTCACACTTGAGAAACATGCACAGCACGTATACATGGATGCACACACACACACACACATACACACACACACACACACACACACACACATACACACACACACACACACACAGTGGCGTGCACAGACATTTTGGGGGGCAGGTGCTCAGAAGGGGGCACTTTTTAGCGCACGTGGAACACTTAATTAAAAAAAAAAATGACACGCACATGTTGAATGAAATTTGACTTGTGCTGCAATTAGTAAATCAATATACAATTAAGACAATAAATAAAATGTGTTAATTTATGTTGCCTAACAAAACCTATACAACAGAAAACGTTCGTCTTAACACATAGATTTGCAATTGCAAATTCTACCGAAATTATTTGTAGCCTATGTGGTCGTCCTCACGTTATCTGTCATTGACCTTGGCTACAGCGTAAAACTTTATCAGGTGACCAGTCGGCTAAAAATGCTTAGTTGTTTGATGCTGTATGAGACATTTTACTGCACAACAAAATGATTACACGTTGGACTTAGAGGGCAAACTGTACGATTTTACTTGATCTGTAAGACAATAAAGAGACCAAACAGTACGAGAAGGAGTTATAGTGGGCTACTGACTGTTGTCATTACATGAATGCAGATGGGCATTTTTCACAGGTAATGGGGAACTTCCTATTTCTTCTGTCACAAATGAATGTGTTAATACATGTTGCCTAACAAAACATATACAACAGAAAACGTTCTTCTTAACACATACATTTGCAAAATCTACCGAAATTATTTGTATGTGGTCGTCACGTTATCTGTCATTGATTTGGGCTACAGTGTAAAACTTTATCTAGCTTCATCTAACTAGTTTATCAGGTGACCATTCGGCAAAAATGCTTGTTTGGTGCTGAATGAGACATTTTACTGCACAACAAAATTATTACATGTTGGGCTTAGAGGGCAAACTGTAAGATTTTGCTTGATCTGTATGTTACCTGGCTGATGGGGCACGGGAGAAGCAGCCTGTCAGCGACCATGCCTGCTATCTGAAGACGCTTACTGAACTGCTATGGTGCTGCGCATCTGGCCTGCCCTCTGTAGCGACAGTTCGAGTTCACGTGAGAAAGGAAGAGAGATAGGCTAGTCGGGTGTGCGCAAGGAGGTGGCTCATTTCGGGGCATTGTTTCAGTCGTTTTTAATGGCTCAGGTTTTTCAAAACCGACCTCAGTAAAATCTTAATAATATTAATAATTAAAAAAAAAAAGTTTCAAAAGGGCATTTTCGTTGATAAAGGGCAAACTTCCTAGTGCTTTAGCACCACCTAGTGTCTATGTATGCACGCCTATGCACATACACACACACACACACACACATTAACATTCACCATTGTGTGCAACCATAATACTAGTCATAATAAAAGATTTCACCTTTCGACTTCGACTGTCACATGGGAGAGGATGGGATTCTCTGAAATAGCAACACATTCTGGACTTACTCACACTTGATAAACATGTACAGCTTATACATGGATGCATCAATGCACCCCTCCCACACACACACACACTCTCACACACACACGCACACAAAAATGTTTCACCTTTTGGCTTAACTGTCAGATGGGAGAGGATGGGATTCTCGGAAATAGCAATACTTCTTCCTACCTAGAAACATAAACACTAGTGCTGTCAAACGATTAAAAATTTTAATCACGATTAATCGCTGAATTCCTATAGTTAATCACGATTAATCACATATTTTATCTTACTCATGTCGAAACGATGTAGACTACATTACAACCCATTCAGAACGTACTAGCCACACCATATCCCATGTAAAACGGTTAGCTTGCTAGCTAACTAACTGTGGAACTTAAGTATAACAGGCATAGCCAATTATCTCACCTAGTTGTAGGTAAAAGGCTACGTTCATATTACAAGTTTAGTTGTGTTATGTTTAGTTGATGTTATGACATGTAAAGTTAAGCTTGCCGAACTTAGTTAAAGTCAGCCACGGACAGTTTGACTGCGCCTACATTCGTGACACTCCTGTAGGCAAAAAATAGGAACATAATGGTCACATTAATCCCATAAATACACAGATAACTCTTACACCAACCTTATTTTGTGCCTTTTATTCACGTTTGTTTCAAGATTTAGTAAGTATAATATAAGCCCTTTTCGCTCCCCACTTCTATGCAGCATAGGTTTCCATTATCCAAACAGCTCCCTTTCCCCTAAAAGGGGGCGTGTAGGCTACATGCAGCACGGTCTAGGTAGATCCAGTGTGGTGTTGTAGTTGTTCTAACGTGCAACAGCTTGTGAAAAAACTACAAAGTTTGTTACACCAAAAATAACGTTAATCTCGCGCAATAAAAAAATTGACACTGTTAAAATAGGTTTACGTTAACGCCGTTAATAACGCGTTTAACTGACAGCACTAATAAACACACATTGCTAAGCTCTCTCTCTCTCTCTCTCTCTCTCTCACACACACACACACACACACGTTAATAAGTCTCATAATTTCACTTCATCAGAGACAGATCTCAGACACAAAGAAATGCAACACACACACACACACACACACACACACACACACACACACACACACACACACACACACACATTCACATTTACACATTCACATTTTGTGTGCAACCATTATACTAGTCATAATAAAAAATGTTGAACAGCTTTGACTGTCACATGGGAGGATGGGATTCTCTGAAATAGCAATACCTCTTCCTACCTAGAAACATAAACACACATTGCTCAAACTCTCTCTCTCACACACACACACACACACACACACACACACACACACACACACACACACACACATTGCTCAAACTCTCACACACACACTTACTATGCAGACACACACACACACACACACACACACACACACTTACTATGCAGACACACACCAGTAAGCATGTGAGGCCACATCATGTGAGCGCGGCGGGGAGAAGAATCTAGGCCAGGCCAACAGAGCAGCACTTCCTCTTTTGAAGGACAGACAGGAAACGCATCACAAGGCTAGCGGCTGCCAACCAGTCAGACGAAAACGTTCCATGACTCTGACATGTACGAACAAACATGAATCTGTGTGCCACCTTTCTGGAGGTTTGTCTGTATGTGTGAGGTTTGAGACGTGAGGTGTTTACCGTCACTGCGTGCACCTGTGTCTGATTGCATCACACCACAAAAATAAGGGAGAAACAAATAAGATCTAATCAGAAGACATAGTTAGTGATCTAACAGTTGATTTATTCTTGTGATAAGTGTCAAGTCAATGACCGTGTTGATTTTATGGTATTAAGGTTCACTTTGAGTCTGTAAGTGCAAATGGTCTAATATTGACTCATAACTGACACTAATATGAAACTTCTGGTTGGTCCTGGCTTGTGTGTATGTGTGTGTGTGTGTGTGTGTGTGTGTGTGTGTGTGTGTGTGTGTGACAGGTCAAGTGCGAGCTACCGCTTAAAACATCGCCTGAGTCTTGCGGAGCTTTGGCTCTGCCCTTGCGAAGATGATGATGATGAGGACGAGGATGAAGAGCCCATGGACTTGGACCTCAAAACTTCCCTGGTGCTTGTGTGGCCACTGGCATTCTGTGTGGTGACCTTTTGGTGAGTTGGAATGCCCAGACACACTCACCTGCGCACACAAACACTATCACACACACACACACACACACACACACACACACACACACACACACACACACACATATATACACATATACCGGGAAACACATTCAACCAAACACAAACATTTTCATGTCTGATCAGTCATGCCCTAATTAGACATGCCCTAGACCCCTAATTCATCACTGTGTGAAATCCTAACCTTTCAAAGACACACACACACACAAACCCCCAGACACACACCGAAGGGGCTTGCCCTCTCTCTCACACTCTCCCACTCAGACAGACACACTGGATTCAGACATAAACACACCGATTCACACTCTCTCCTACACACACATGCACACCCACCCACGCATGCCCACAACCTCCAAACAAATGGCTTCAGTCACTTTGGCAGTTCCCCTAAACGGAGTCATTGTAATTCAACGGCAAAATAATCTTGAGAAATCCACAGCTCAACGGTCTCGAATCACATGCACTCTGCGTTTCACCCGTGTGAAATCCCGACCTCCGCTTGATAAACACTTCATCTGCTATCCTCAAACACCCCCCAAGGACCTCCCTCATTTACTGCTCCGTCACTCGGAAAAGCCAATCCACAACCGCAGCCAAGCCGGCAGATGAGGAAGTGGGAGACGCATTTCCACCATCACAAAACCTATCACAGCAGGGAGAGTGAAACTGCACTGTTTTGGGCCTTGGGTCATGTGCATCTTGGGCAAGCGCCGGGGATTTCTGACCAACCCAGGGCTCTGTCAGTAAAGAGGCTGATTAGGAGAAACAGAAATGGCTTTCATTCTTTCACAACTGCCTGAAATGTGCACGGTCATTCATGTAAACAAACCAAGAGAGCTTACGATAACAGGCCAGTGTCAGCGTGAGAGGACAACTCTTGGACATGAGTGTAAAGATCTTTATGAGTGTAAAGATCTTTATGAGTGTAAAGATCTTTACCGTCGATGGTCCTTTCTGAATAATGGTAAATGGCCTGCATTTGTATGGACCCTTTCAAGAGAGTTCCATTATCAGCATCATAGTTGGCCCCACAAGACTTCCTTTTTAACATTCCATATGTTATCTTAATGCAGAGGAAGTAGATTGGGGCCCAAATAGAACGTTCAAGCATTGTTTTTGTTTACCTTGTTGAAAGGGTCAATAGCGCTTCTTTTTCCTAAGCGCTTTACAATTTCGTGCCTCTCATTCACCCATTCACAAACCCACTTATGCGCCGATGGCGGAGGCTGTTTCGCATAGCCCCAACCAGCACATCGGGCAATCAAGCAATTTTTTGGGGTTTCGAAATCTTTTCTCTGGAAAGACGTGATTAGAGAATAGACTGCTGAAATATAGAGCACAGCTCACGCAGATCAAAGACTTGGTGCATCTGGCATTTCTTCAGTAACTTGGCTACCAGTCAATGAACATTTACGAATTCTTAAAGGTGCAGTCAGGGATTGCACAGAAAATCGCATTTGTTTATGTTTATCTTTATATTTAAATTTATTAGCACAAGTTTTTGTGTAAAAAAAAACATACTTAATATTTTAACCAAGGACCAAACGAAACGGGTTTCATATTTGTTTGGTGAACAGGCTGCCCCTACTTTATTTATTTCCAGTTTTTGGAGCCTGGGCTGTCTACAGAGACCGGGTTTCTTTAAAGTGTATTCACGGAATGGGCAGCTTGTTATTATTGGAAGAGGTGAACAAAACATCTGACTGAATGGCCCCAGAGTCAGATTTCCTTGAGATGTAAACAGAATGCCTCATCATTATTGTTTGGATGAGTGGCCTTGACAAGTTCCCATGCCTACATAGACGTGAGCTCCTCCAGCTGCCTTGTTGGCTTTGATGCTGGTGAAAGATGGTATCAGAGGCTGGGCATTAACGCAGAGGAAGTGGAGGTGTCTTTGGTAACCTTTATGTAAAGGTCACTTATAAAGGTCACTTAAAAAGAGACATATAGGGCATTTGAGGCAATGGCATTCACCCACTGATAAGCCTTCACATGAACTTAAGATGTCAAAACTCACTCATATACTGTGACATACATACATATACGCGTGCGCAAATACACACACATACACACTATCTATCCGTATGTATGAACATCTGCAGAAACCCCAAATGATAAGACCTGCACCTGCACGGTAGCCTGGGAATACCCATATACAGTAAGCTTTCGGCAAATTTGGGATTTGCTCTGTAGGTCCGTCTAGCCAAGAAGCCATTGAAGCCGATTTCCAAAACACAGGCATGCAAATGCAATCGCTAATCCGGCAAGAACGTGTATTTCTTTGGAATTAAGTAAACAACCTTTGTTTACAAGATTGCCACACTTCTGAAATGATTTGGTAAGAGTTTAATGCACCAATTGAAGTCTAATTCCACTGCTAGTTACGCCCCTGCTGGAAGCCGTAAGTCAATGAGCCTTTTCCAGACCCACTCTCAATTGATAAAGGTCTGGTGTCAACGAGGGTACCTGCACAGAGCTTTTATTTAACTCTCATATAAATGCATTGACAGGTCCCTCACAAACACACACACACACACACACACACACACACAGAGACACACACAGACACACAGACACACACTCTCACACACACACACACACACACACACACACACTGACTCACACACAGGTTTTGACCTAATCACATTCGACCCTCCCTTTTACACAGTGACACTCCTACTGTTCTACACACAAGTGTCGTTCTTCGTTGCGTCTCACCTTCGGTCACCTCA